>NC_043717.1:66643651-66645380 GCF_006229205.1 Suricata suricatta | reverse complement strand
ATGCTGGTGCAACTTTGATGGGGATTGCATTGAATGTGTAAATTGCTTTGGGTAATAATGACATTTTCACAATGTTTATTCTTCCCATCCATGAGCACGGAATGTTTTTCCATTTCTTTGTGTCTTCTTCAATTTCCTTCATAAGTCTTCTATAGTTTTCAGCATACTGCTCTTTTACATCTTTGGTTAGGTTTATTCCTAGGTGTTTTATGGTTTTTCGTGCAATTGTAAATGGGATCTGTTTCTTGCTTTCTCTTTCTGTTGCTTCATTTTTAGTATATAAAAATGCAACTGATTTCTGTACATTGATTTTGTATCCTGCAACATTACTGAATTCATTGATCAGTTCTAGAAGGCTTCTGGTGGAGTCGATCGGGTTTTCCATGTAGAGTCGTCTGCAAAAAGGGAAAGTTTGACTTATTTGCCGATTCTGATGCCTTTTATTTCCTTTTGTTGTCTGATTGCTGATGCTAGGACTTCCAAGACTATGTTAAACAACAATGGTGAGAGTGGACATCCCTGTCGTGTCCCTGATTTCAAGGGGAAAGCTCTCAGTTTTTCCCCATTGAGGATAACATTGGCTGTGGGCTTTTTGTAAATGACTTTTATGATGTTTAAGTAAGTTCCTTCTATCCCAACATTCTCGAGAGTTTTTATTAAGAAGGGATGTTGTGTTTTGTCAAATGCTTTTTCAGCATCTATCTATAGGATCATATGATTTTTTTCTTTTGTTTTGTTGATGTGGTGTATCACATTAATGGGTTTGTGAATGTTGAACCAGCCTTGTAACCCAGGAATAAATCCCACTTGATCATAATGTATAATACTTTTTATATGCTATTGAATTCGATTTGCTAGTATCTTGTTGAGTATTTTTGCAACTGTATTCATTAAGGATATTGGCCTGTAATTCTCTTTTTCGTTGGGTCTCTGCCTGGCTTAGGAATAAGAGTGATATGTGCCTCATAGAATGTGTCCGGTAGTCTTCCTTCCATTTCTATTTTTTGGCATAGCTTGAGAAGGATTGGCGTTAACTCTTCTTTAAACGTCTGATAGAATTCCCCTGGGAATCCATCTGGCCCTGGGCTTTTATTCCTTGGGAGATTTTTGATAACTAATTCGATTTCTTCACTGGTTATGGGTCTGTTCAGATTTTCTATCTCTTCTCGTTTGAATCTTGGTAGTGCATGTGTGTTTAGAAATTTGTCCATTTTTTCTAGATTGTCCAGTTTGTTGGCATATAGTTTTTCATAATAATCTCTGATGATTGCTTGTATTTCTGAGGGATCTGTTGTAATGGATCCATTTTCCTTCATGATTTTGTCTATATGCATGTTTTCTCTTTTCTATTTGAGGAGCCTAGCTAGAGGTATATCAATTTTGTTTCTTTTTTCAAAAAAGCAACTCTTGGTGTCATTGATCTGTTCAATTGTTTTTGTGGACTCAATCTTGTTTAATTCTGCTCTGATCTTTATTATTTCTTTTCTTTTGCTGGGTTTGGGGTGTTCTTGCTGCTCCCTTTCTAGTTTCCTTAGGTGCTCTGTTAGGTTTTGAGTTTGTGCTTTCTCTGATTTGTTGAGGTAGGGCTGTATTGCAAAGAACTTTCCTCTTAAGACTGCCTTTGCTGCGTCCCAGAGAGTTTGAATTGCTGTATTCTCATTTTCATTCGTCTCCATATATATTTTAATTTCCTCTCTAATTGCCTGATTGACCCAATCATCCTTTAGTA
>NC_043717.1:66628457-66643551 GCF_006229205.1 Suricata suricatta | reverse complement strand
TTAACCTCCACATTTTTGGAGGTTTTCCAGACTTCTTCCTGTGGTTGATTTCGAGTTTCATAGCATTGTGATCTGAAAGTGTGCATGGTATGATCTCAATTCTTTTATATTTATGGAGGGCTGTTTTATGACCCAGTATGTGATCAATCTTGGAGAATGTGCCATGTGCCCTCGAGAAGAAAGTGAATTCCCTAGCGTCAGGATGCAGAGTTCTAAATATATCTATCAATTCCATCTGCTCCAGTGTGCCATTCAGGTCCATTGTTTCTTTAGTGATTTTTTTGTCTGGCTGACCTATCCATTGTTGTAAGTGGGGTATTAATGTCCCCTGCAATTAGCCCATTCTTATCAATAAGATTGCTTTTATTTGTGATTAATTGTTTTATGTATCTAGGAGCTCCCAAATTCGGTGCATAAATGTTTATAATTGTTAGCTCTTCTTCATGTAGAGTCCCTGTAATTATTATATAGTGTCCATCTTCATCTTTTGTTACTACCTTTATTTTAAAGTCCAGTTTGTCCGATATAAGTATCACTACTCCACCTTTCTTTTGGCTTCCAGTTGCATGGTAGATATTTCTCCATCCCCTTACTTTCAATCTGAAGGTGTCTTCAGATCTAAGGTGAGTCTCTTGTAGACAGCAAATAGATGGGTTTTGGTTTTTGATCCATTTTCTACCCTGTGTCCTTTGAATGGAGCATTCAGTCCATTTACATTCAGTGTTATTATTGAAAAAATATGGGTTTAGATTCATTGTGTTCCCTGTAGAGTTCATGTTTGTGGTGATGTCTCTAGTACCTTTATTCCTTGCTACATTTCTCTCATAGAGTCCCTTGTAAGATTTCTTGTAGGGCTGGTTTGGTGGTGATGAATTCTCTCAACTTTTGTCTATTTGGGAAAACCTTTATCTCTCCTTCTATTTTGAATGACAGGCTTGCTGGGTAAAGGATTCGTGGCTGCATATTCTTCCTGTTCATCACATTGAAGATTTCCTGCCATTCCTTTCTGGCCTGCCAAGTTTCATTAGATAGGTCTTTCACCACTCTGATAGGTTTCCCTTTGTATGTGAGGGCCTTTTTCTCCCTTGCTGCTTTCAGAAGTCTCTCTTTGTCTTTATATTTTGCTAGTTTCACTATGATATGTCGTGCTGAAGGTCGGTTTACGTTACGTCTTAGGGGAGTTTGGTATGTCTCCTGAATTTCAATGTCGTTCTCTTTCCCCAGATTGGGAAAATTTTCGTGTATAATTTGGTCAAGCACGCCTTCAAGCACTCTGTCTTTGTCTTCCTCTTCAGGAACTCCTATGATTCGGACATTGTTCCGTTTGATTATATCACTCAGGTCTCTGATTCTCCTTTCCTGCTCCTGAATCATTTTCTCTCTCATTTTCTCGGCCTCCTCTTTTGCTATAACTGTGTCTTCTAATTCACTTATTCTCTCTCTGCTTCTTCACTACGTGCATTGGCAGCCTCCAACTAATTATTCATCTCATTTGGAGCCTTTTCTAACTTGTCAGAGCTATTTTGAAGGTTCCTAGTCTTTGTATCAATATCTTCTCTGATAGCTTCCATGTTTTTTTCAAGCCCAGCAATTAATTTTATGACAATCGTTCTAAATTCTTGTTGAGTTATGTTGCTTATGTCTGTTTTGAGCAGTTCTGTAGCTGTGATTTCTTCTTGGAGTTTCTTTGGAGAAGAGTTCTTTCGTTTTGTCATTTTGGCTAGCTTTCTGTCTCTTGTCTGTTTTAAAAGCTCGATCTGCACTGTGCAATTATTAATATTCCTCTATAGAAGGAGGCTCTTCGAGTGTCTAGGGTCTGTCGTTTCAGGAGATTTTTTTTAATGGTGTCTCTCGGTTTCTCTTGTCGTGCCTCTGATTAATATAGTCCCTACTCAGCGATATTTGGGGTTTTCCACTATGTGTGCTTTGGGTTGTTTCTTGAGGTAGCCCTGAAAAGGAAAACAGACAGACAAACACACAGAGAAGACAAGCACACTGATGTACTGATAAAGGAGCAAACATAAGGGGGAAAGAAAAAAAGGAACAGGAAAGAAAAGAGAGGAGAAAAAAGAAAAAGAGAAAAAAAAAGGGGAAGAGGAAAAAACAAAAGGGGAAAGAAAGAAAAAAAAAGCAGTCGGGGTTTGAGGGGGACAGTGACAGTCAGAGATAAATGACAGTCTGAGAGCTTAAAACCTGCAGTGGGGGTTGGGAGAGATAAGGATGGATTAAAGGAAAACTGCCTGGATGTTAAAAGTTGATCTAAGCACAGCAGTGCCTAATTGTTGGTCTTTATTCCAGCGGGAAAGGGAGAAAGGAAGGAAATAGGAAGATAGTAAAGAGAAGACAGGGGACAATTAAAAATTTTAAATATTAAGAAAAAAAAACACTTAATGGTAATAAGCAGAAGCACAGCAGCTCTCCAGCGCTGATGGGCGTGGCCTGGTGCAGGTGGGTCGGGTCTCAGGGGCGGCTCTCTGATGCCCCACCTTGGTGGATGCGAGGAGAAGAATGGCGACGGGCACCCCAAGTCCCCCTCAGACCATGCGTTCCAGCCACTCTCTGGAGTCCAACCTTCTTGTGCGTCGGGCGGATCTAATTGTTTCTGTTTTCTAAGTTCTGCCCGGTTTCTAAGTCCTCGCCCGCACACTCAATATTGCCACCACAGTTAAAATCTCCGCAGGTGGGCAGCTTTCTGGTCCGGGCGGATAGGGAGTTTGTGAAGTCAGAGTTCTCCCCTGGCTCCTCCTGCAGTCGGTGAGCTGCCTGGTCCGACTGAATGCCCCTGCTGAAGGGACTGATCTCTCTCTCAGTGCTCAGTGGCCCTCAGTCCGGGGGGGCTGAATCTCTCCTCTGCAGGGATTGCGCTGTGAGTGATTCAGTCTCTACTTCTCTTCCCCTGGTCTCTCTCCTGCCTTGCCCAGCGGTACCGCGGGCTCCTGTGAAGATCCGTGCGCCTCTGGATACCTGGTGCCCCGCATGAGAGACTGTCGGGGAATCTGTGCGCCTCCGGGCTCTCTCTTGGCTGCCCAGCGCTGTGCGGTTCCCAGCTGACCTGTCTTCCTCAAGGCTCCCGGCCTCCCCGTTGGGCTAGGAGCTGTACGCCTGGGGACACGCGGGTTTCAGCGGGCCCCTATAATTATTTATCTAATTCTGTTGAATTTGATACTGAAGGCAATAGTTTGTGGAAAGGACTGAAGAAGAAAAATGCCAAATAAATGTTAATTTTTTCTTCTTTATTAAAATTTATTGACTATCAAGTTTGCATTTGGGCTGGATTTTGCTTGTGTGTGGTTATCCTGAAGACAGCATGGATTTATGAAAATTGACAAAAGAATATAGCCTTTAGACATTCTTCTGGTAGGATCTCCAACTTGATTGTTATTCTGTAAAAATTTCCATTAAAATCAAAACCCATTGCATAATTTATAACTGGCTTACTTTTTAGAATATATATAGTTTGTAAAGAGTTCTGCAGCACTTCAGTCAATCAATGTCTCAGTCTGATGACCTTTGAACTGCCACTTCTGCTAAAATAGAACTGTAGCATAATGGCTAAAAGTGTGAATGCTAAAAAAGACCCTCAAATTTAATTAGCTACTGAACCACTTATCAGCTGTATGGACTTGAACAAGTGTTTTAGGATATCTGTGATACAACTTCCTTATCTTTAAAATGGGAATAAAGAAAACATATCTCATAGAATTGTTGTGGAGATTAAATGAACAAATCCATGTAATTTTTAACACAATGCCTGGTATGCATTAACTGTTCCATACATGATAGTTATTATTGTTAGAATCCTATAAAAGCCATCTTCTTAGAGCCAGAAGTTCCTTATATATGAGAGGGAAATTTCTGCAATGTACTGTGAAGTGTTTGACCTTTGGTTTGCATAACTGTTCTGATATCACTTTTCTTCTCCATAAAATGAAGACAATACATGGATTTACTATGCAGTTTTTGTTATGAGTAGCAAATGGATAAAATGTGTAAATTGCTTATAACATACTTGGAAACAAAGGAAGAATATAATTGTTTGCTATTATAGAAGCTAGGCTTAAAAATATTCTATGAAGAAACAAAAGTTTATTTTCCATTAACATAGAATTATTTTTTCCTAAGCTATCCATATTTACTCTTTTCTTAAATTTTCCACTTTTTTTCATTAAACATCTCTTATAGAAAATTGTTATCTTCAATGCCATGATATTTCTTTCAGTTACAAGTTAATTTTATTTGTGCCACTTGTCTTTCACCTCAAAGTTTAGTGTATATGTGGTAGTTCTTGATCCATCAAGTGATCCTCAGTGATTCTCCAAAGAATCAGGGGTGGAACATGATTTTTAGTGTAAACTTTAAAATACTCCGTTTTGTCCCAGTGTAGATTTCTTCCTGCTACATGATCATCTATTTGGAATTCTTAAAATGAACTATTTGGCCCCAGCATAGTATCATCTGTAATTTTCTGATATTTTAACTAAAAGCCTTTTTTTAAGGAAATCATTTGTGATTGAGAATACAGCATATAGCTTAAATACTGTATAAAATTTCCAAGTGAAACAAACCTTATTTTCATTTCCATTGCATTGCCTTAATTCAAGCTCCCATAATTTATGTACAAGACTATTACTATATTCTCTTAAAGATTTCTCACTCTATAGTTTTTCCTTTATACTGTTATTTGCACCACTGCCAAAGTGATGATTTAAAAAAATTAATAATATACTTTTATAAGCTTTCAATAGTCCTCCATCTCCTACAGGATGAGGTTTAAATTTCTTAATCTCATAAAGGAATCTGATTATTTAATTTGACTACTGGACCATTATAGTGCCATTAATTGAAAGTGAGATTGGAAACATAACTCAAACAGTGGATTTTTCTAGTAGATGATGGAGGAAAGGATAATAATTGATAAATGAGTCAAATTTTAGACATATTGAGTTGAAAGTGCCTAACAAATTTTTCAATTTTAAATATTTTATTTTCCAATGGACAGCATCATACAAAGTAGTGAAACTGGAATATTTTCTTACAACACAAAAATAAAGTCAAAATGGATTAATGACCTAAATGTGAACCGGAAACCATAAAAATCCTAAAAGATAGCACATCTTTATAGATAGATCTCCTGAGGTAAGGGAAACAAAGGCAAAAATAAACTATTGTGACTACATCAAAATATAAAAGCTTCTACACAACAAAGGAAACAAACAACAAAACTAAAAGACAACCTATTTAATGGAAGAAGATATTTTTAAATGACATATCTGATAAAAAGTTAGTATCTGAAACTTATGATTAACTTATATAATTCCACACCACAAAACAAATAATCCAATTAAAAATGAGCAGAACACACGAACAGATATTTTCCAAAGAAGACATTCAGATGACCAACAGACACATGAAAAGATGCTGAACATCACTCACATTAGGGAAATGCAAATGAAAACTATAAAGTTATATCTCCTCACACCTATCAGATAGGCTAAAATCAACAACACAAGAAGCAACAGGTGTTGGCAAGGATGTAGAGAAAAAGGAACCCTCATGCACTGTTGCTAGTAGTGTAAACTGATGCAACTACTGTGAAAAACATTTTGGAGGTTATTCAGAAAGTTAAAAATAGAACTACTGTATGATTCAGTAATTGCACTACTGGATATTTACAAAAAAATGCAAAAACATTAATTCAAAGGGATACATGGACTCCTACATTTGTTGCAGAATTATTTACTATGCCTGAGTTATGGAAAAAGCCCAAGTGTCCATTGATTGATGAAGGGATAAAGAGTGTACACACACACACACACACACACACACACACACACACACACAATGGGCTATGTTTAAGCCATTAGAAAGAATGAAATCTTCCCATTTGCAATAACATGGATGGAGTTAGTTTATGCTAAGCAAAATAAATCAATCAGAGAAAGCCAAATATCATATGATTTCACTCCTATGTGAAATTTAAGAAACAAAAGAAAAGACCAAAGGGAAAAAAAGAAACAAACAAACTAAGGATCAGACTCTTAACTATAGAGATAAAACTGATGGTTATAAGAGGGAAGATGGGTGGGGGAAATGGGTGAAATAGGTGATGGGTATTCAAGATGAGCATTTAGTAATGTATAGAACTGTTTAATCACTACATTGTACACCTGAAATTAATATAATATTGTATGTTAACTACCTTGGAATAAAAAAGAATAATAAAAATAATATCTTCTTCAAAAATCTTTTTTTTCTCTTATATTTCTAACTCCACTCCAGTATCCAATATAGTACCTTGCAGATACAAGAAGTAAATATGAATAAAATCAGTTATAGACCTATTTACACAATAAATTTGATAGTTCTTAATAATTAGTTAATGAGGTATATCAGATTTAAAACTTGGGAAAATTAATACATGACATATATCTATCTGAATTTACATCTATACGTATACCATGGAACAGATAATATAAAATAAAAAGGAAGTTTGATGAAGAAAGATGAATAGTTCTGTTTATGCTGTGGGAGTTTGAGGTAGTTGTCGGATATTCAGTAAACATTGTTTAGTAGGCAGTTAAACCTGTAAGTTTTGAGTTCATGGAAAAGAGGTATACAGTAGACTGGATTTAGAAGTCAATGATCCACTGATGGTATCAAATATTTAGGGGGGTGCATGAGATCTTCTACCCATGAAAAAGTATGAATTTTAATTATTTCTTTACAAATTTGTCTTTTTTTGATAGGTATAGTCTTGTGGGGAACAACAGAGATCCTTAAGATCAGGGGTTAAGTTTGGAGGCAAGAAGAATGGCCCACTAGAAGAGATTCCTTTAAATTCTATCCCAGTGTCTCAGTGAATTATATTGTGCTCCCTCAGATTTGTGAGTGGGAAAACAAGTTTGGATGGATTCAATTTGCCTTCATTTTCACTCTTTTGCTTCTTAGTATAATTTTATGTATGCTATGGGCATTCAATAATCTTATGATGATAGCAAAATAGAAATATGAAGAAAAGTACTGTAAAAAAATAAACCAGCATACATGACCAATGACTGATTCCCAGAAATTATGACTTGGAAGCCACCATAAATTTTCCATATTAAATAATTGCTCTAAGGAGAAAACATACTTTTGCTCTTAATGGGAGCCCATCTCTCATTATCCACATGACAATGTGTACTAATTACAAAATAAAAGTCATATGATTTCTTTTAGTGAACTGGATTTAGACACACAGAGTTATATGGTTTGTCACTGTCTGATAATCTATAGTTTTAGGAAACCGACACATTAAGCCCTGAAAATAAGTGAATTTTGTGTTGTTATTTGTTGGGTTTTTATTTGTACATATATATTTTTTGCACAGGTGTGTTTTCACCCTTTATTTCCCATTGCAATACATCCCAAAAGGACTATTAGTTGTAAAATAAAAAGTATTTGCTAATGATACAGCTTAAAAGCAAAAATAAAATTTATAGCTGTCTGCTTAAAAAAGGCCCTCCTATACCTCATTTATAGACTTTTAAAGTGAAAGCTTCCATAAATGGAAAGAATAGCTGTCAGTTATTTATCTGTAATTCAGTCAGCTCTATGGATATTTACGCATATATTAAATGGAAAAAAGAAAACCCTAAATACATTATGTAGCTTGCAATATGAGACCTGTCTCAACTTGTAATATATCATAATACTGATTTTTAGCTATACTGTTACCCAATCAATTAAAAAAATGGAAAGGAAATCTGTATCTTCAAATGTGATTCATTTTGTAATTTTCATCAAACTTATGCTCAAGGTTCATACATTTCAAGCATTAATATAAATTAATAATATTTCAGCTTTATGTCTGATCCTAGGAAAATAACCTACCATTGTTCAGTAACTTCTGAAAGCCAGGGACAGGATTATCCCAATTAGGAAAATAACCTGTTCTTCTTGATGTACGTGGTCTGAAGATAGGCATAATTAATGCCCTTTGAAAATACATTCACTCATTTATTAATCCAATAAATAGCTACTGTTCAATGACTATGTTTAAAGCATCTGGTTGAGTAAATTAATGACTAATATAAGTCATAATGTACTACTGTTGTTAGAATGTTACAAATAGGATGCTATTTGAGTGTAGAGAAAGTACTGATTGCATTAGAAAAACTTCACTGAGATTATATTTTCAGCATGCTTCTAAATTTCTGTATAAAAATGCATTAGCATTGGAAAATTGGTTATTTTAGTTTGAATTAATTAGAAGCACCATCCTGTGGGGAATGGGATGTACAGATAGTCAAAAACAAAATTATGGAAAACTTTGACTAAGAAATGTGGACTTTAATTGGTGATAATGAGCTATTGAATATTTATGAGTATATGAAATTATAATAAAGGCTATACTTTAGTAGTACTTCTTGGGCAACTATATTAACAATAAATTCCAATGAGCATAAATTGGAGATACAGCAATTGTTGCAATGAAGGGATGGGCCCAGGATTGTGTTAATAGAAATTAAAATATGGGAAGATTATGACCAAGGATTAGAAGAATATGAAGGATATAAGAGGTTGAGGTTAAGGGGAAAAAAGACCTTTCCCCCGCCTCATATAGGTAATTAAAACTTATCTTCCAATAACGACTTAGTATGTAGTAAGCTTTCTTCATGCCACTATAGTACAAACCCCTGTGTTATATTGGGAATATAGAAACAGTAAAAAATCCTGTGTTGTACTGGGAATATAAAGAAGTGATTGTACATGAACTAGTTATTAGTTTCAAAAGAGCAACAAATGACCATCACCTGGGAAGACTAAGTTTCATTTCAATATTCTAATGATCTTGTAATAATCCTTTTTCCTCTTATAACTTGGCTTTAAAAATAATAGTTTACTCTGCTATGCAAAAAAATGAGTGGAAATATTTTAGGGGCTACTACCTTTCTACCTTTATGACTTTGAAAGGGAATCTTAGAGAAAAAGATAATATATAAAAGCTAATGAACAAGAAATAGTAGAAAATGACACTTTTACTTCTCAGTTAAAGCTAAACTGACAACAGTGTAATCAAATCAAGTGGCATGATTTTAAATTATGTGCCTCCTAAGTAAAATTTTATTCCTTTCCCCTATCAGCAAGTCACTACCCTCTCCTTTCTTATCACTTTCTGTCACATTAGAAAAATTCCTCAACAGGCAATCGGGTAGGTACCTCCTGTTCCATAAACTCCTTAAAAGTGTTCAGATTTTTCTGGAGGTATTTTTTAAATTTTGTAATGTTTTATTATTAATTTTTGAGACAGAGAGAGTGTGAGCAGGGGAGGGTCAGAAAGAGAAGGGAGACTCAGAATCTGAAGACTGGTTCCAGGCTCTGAGTTAGCTATCAGCACAGAGCCTGACCCAGGGCTTGAATCCGCAAACCGTGAGATTATGACCTGAGGCGAAACCAGACGCTCAACTGACTGAGCCACCCAGGAGCCCCTTCTGGAGGTCTTAATTCTGTCTTTCGACATAATCAGAACAACTCTTATTTTCTACCCCCTGCTTAATTAAACAGCCAGTTAATGAGCTTGAAATATCAGTGCACATTTAAGGACTGTCTAGTTCAGAATGATTGGCCATGAGTTCATGAAATTCTGGGGCTCTTTGGATGACTGAAGATTTCTAGTTATGAAGGCAAACCTTGTTAGCAATAAGAGTATGGACTTATTACAGCACAAGAGTTATACCGTGTTTCTTACTGCTGAAGTCTAAATGAATGATTAAAAGGCTTGCTGTGTGTTGTCTCTAGGTTGCATTTTCCCTTCTGTGCGTTCAGCAGCACCAGGAGACTAGCATCTATTTCACATTTCAGTTCAGTGCAGCCTACCACATCCTACTCACTCCACCTGTGAAATGTGTTGTTTTAGTGAGTGCTTTGTCATTAGGGACCATGAATTACTTATGCCCACATTGTGTGTTGCCTGTATTTCCTACCATGGTGAACTTAAACCCATTGTTCCTTTTTCTTATTTTATTACCTTGATTTCTGGTGCTATGGCTATACTTCACTTAATAGGGTTGTTAGGCTATAGTGTAATATTTATCCACCTCCCTTAAAGAGAGAGAAAAAAAATATTAGGTTCATTTAATGGGCAAACTCATTCCTGCCACTACCTCATGCAAAATACTTAGCATTACTCTTGCCTTAGTGGTTTAGACATATACAGGAAATAGATATTTAGGGATGCCTGGCTGGTTCAGTTGGTAGAGCATGTGACTCTTGATGTCAGGTATCATGAGTTCATGACCCACGTTGGATGTGGAGCCTACGTAAGAAAAAAAATGGAAGCAGACATTTAGAGAAAGAGGAGAGGGTAATATATGAATAAACAGATAAAGGGATTTTTCAGCATAATACCGATCTAAAATAATACTTATAATTTTAACGATAATTATGCTATTAAGAATAAGGATAAAACAGCTAACATGTATTGAGCACTTCTAGCTATTGAAGCAGTCAGCTTTCTTACTTGCCTCATTTAACAACAGCCGAAGAAGTAAATGCTATTACCATCTTGATTTATAGATGAGGAAACTACATCTTAGAAAGGCTAAGCAACTGACTCAACTTACATAGGTAAGTGAAGAAACTAAACCTGGCAGCTAGATCTGTTTGATTTCAATACCCATGCTTCTAAACACTCCACCTTCCTGAAATACAAAAAGTTATATGTTCTGCATATATATCTCATAATACATCTCTTCAAAGAAGAACCACAGAGAAGAAGTGGTGGAGGACTTGGAAAAATGGGTTGAAAAGAGTGAAAGATGCTTCCAGTTATGATATAAAAAAGTCACAGGAATAAAAGGCATAGCATAGGGAATATAGTTCATGTTGTTATAATGGCATTGAATGGTGAAAGATGGTAGCTATACTTGTGGTGATCATAGCATAATCTATAGAGAAGTTGAATCACTATGTTATACACCTGGAACTAATGTAACATCGCATGTCAACTATACTCAAATTTAAAAAAAATAGTAAAAATTTAAAAATAAGGAAGAATCGGGGCGCTTGGGTGGCTCAGTTGGTTAAGTGTCTGACTTCAGCTCGGGTCCTGACCTCGCAGTCTGTGGGTTCCAGGCCCATGTCAGGCTCTACGCTGACAGCCTAAAGCCTGCCTCTGATTCTGGGTCTTCCACTCTCTCTGCCCCTTTGGCTTTCTCCCTCTTTCTCTCTCTCTCTCTCTCTCAATAAAAAAACCTAAACATTAAAAATTTGTTTTATTTTCCTTTTTTTATATAATAGTTTATTATCAAATTGGTTTCCATATAATACCCAGTGCTTCTCCCACAAGTGTCCTCCTCCATGGCAATCACCCCCTTCCTTTCTCTCCCTCCCCCTTCAGCCCTCGGGTCGTTTTCAGTATTCAATAGTCTCTCATTGTTTGTGTCCCATTCTCTCCCCAGCTTTCATTCCCCCTTCCCCTCGCTATGGTCCTCCATTAGGTTTCTCCTGTTAGACCTATGAGTGCAAACATATGGTATTTGTCATTCTCTGCCTGATTTATTTCACTCAGCATGACACCCTTGAGGTCCATCCACATTGCTACAAATGGCCAGATTTCATCCTTTCTCATTGCCATGTAGTATTCCACTGTGGATATATACCAAATCATCTTGATCCATTCATTAGGTGATGGACATTTAGGCTCTTTCCATGATTTGGCTATTGTAGAAAATGCCGCTATGAACATTGGGGTACATGTCCTCCTATGTATCCGCATTTCACTATCCCTTGGGTAGATACCTAGCTGTGCTATTGCTGGGTCATAGGAGAGTTCTACTGATAGATTTTTGAGGAACCTCCATACTGTTTTCCAGAGCAGCCTCACCAGTTTACATTCCCACCAACAGTGTAGGAGGGTGCCCATGTATCCACACCCTCACCAGCATCTATAGTCTCTTGATTTGTTCATTTTAGCCACTCTAACCAGTGTGAGGTGGTATCTTAGTGTGGTTTTGATTTGTTTTTCCCTGATGATGAGTGAGGCTGAGCATCATTTCATGTGTCTGTTGGCCATATGGATGTCCTCTTGGGAGAAGTGTCTGTTCAGATCTTCTGCCCATTTCTTCACTGGATTATTTGCTTTTTGGGTATGGAGTTTAGTGAGCTCCTTGTATATTTTGTATACTAGCCCTTTATCTGATGTGCCATTTGCCACTATCTTTTACCATTCTGTCAGTTGCCTATTTGTTTTTTGGATTGTTTCCTTTGCAGTGCAGAAGCTTTTTATCTTGATGAGGTCCCAATAGTTCATTTTTGTTCTTGATTCCCTTGCCTTTGGGGATGTGTCCAGTAGGAAATTGCTGTGATTGAGGTCAAGGAGGCTGCTTCTTGCTTTCTCCTCTAGGGTTTTTATGGTTTCCTGTCTCACATTCAGGTCTTTTATCCATTTTGAGTTTATTTTGTGAATGGTGTAAGAAAGTGGTCTAATTTGATTCTTCTACCTGTTGCTGTCCTGCTCTCCCAATACCACCTGTTGAAGAGGCTGTCTTTTTTCCATTGGATACTCTTTCCTGTTTTGTTGAAGATTAATTGGCCATATACTTGTGGGTCCAGTTCTGGGATGTCTATTCTCTTCCATTGGTCCATGTGTCTGTTTTTGTGACAATAACATACACAATAAATCTATACCCACATTTTTCAATAATAACACTGAATGCAAACGGACTGAATGCCTCAGTCAAACGACACAGGATAGTGGAATGGATCAAAACCCAAAATCCATCTATTTGCTGTCTATAAGAGATTCACCTTAAACCTGAAGACACCTCCAGGTTGAAAGTAAGGAGCCGGTGAAATATCTACCATGCGACTGGACACCAAAAGAAAGCCAGAGTAGCCATACTTATATCAGACGAACTGGACTTTAAAGTAAAGGCAGTAACAAAAGATGAAGAAGGACATTATGTAATAATTACAGTGTCTCTACATCAGGAAGAGCTAACAATTATAAACAGCTCTGCGCCAAATTCAGGAGCTCCCAAATACATAAAACAACTAATCACGAACAGAAGCAATCTTATTGAAAAGAATGTGCTAATTGCAGGAGACTTTAATACCTCACTGACAACAATGGATAAGTCAACCAGACAAAAAAATCACTAAAGAAACAATGGACCTGAATGACACAAAGAACAGATGGAATTAATAGATACTTAGAACTCTGCAACCTGAAGCTAGGGAATTCACTTTCTTCTCAAGTGAACATGGCACATACTCCAGGATTGATCACATACTGGGTCATAAAGCAGCCCTCCATAAATACAAAATAATTGAGATCATACCATGCACAATTTCAGACCACAATGCTATGAAACTTGAAATCAACCACAGGAAGAAGTCTGGAAAACCTCCAAAAGTGTGGAGGTTAAAAACTACCTTACTGAAGAAAAAATTGTTTTAAAAATAAGGAAGAATCCAATAGAAGTTAAAGAATAAGAATAAGGGGAAAGGAAACTACCTTCTTAAATATGCCTCTTGCTTTAAGTTTACCTTATTTCATTTTTACAACATCCAAAGTAGGTTATTATATACATTTTATATTTTATGAACCTGGGGTTTGGAAAGTTTAAGTGATTTGCCTAAAGTCATAGAACTAGTAAGTAATCAAGCAGAACACAAACTCTTGTCATGTCTAAATAAAATTTTAAAAGGTGATTATTATTAGTCTCCATAAATGATTTTTCTCTCATTTGACTACCTTGAGAAATGGCCAGTTCCTAAGAAAGTGAGCCTTACCTATGTGCACGCTCTTTGTTTTTCCTTTAATAAATAGGAGGAGAGAAAGAGAGGAGATTGTAAGTGAGGAAAGAGATACTATATACTAGCTCTATATGGAGCCACTCTAAATTAAAAAATTTATAAATAAAAACTTGGTTTTTTAATAAATCTTTTATTTCATGTTTATTTCAACTCAGTCAAAATTCGATTTCTCTCTAGCAAGGAAGACATTAATCTAAAAAATATATAACAGTGTATAAATTGCTTTATGTTTTCATCCCTGAAAAAAATATCTCTGGTCTCTGAGACATCAAATGGTAACAATGACACAATGTTGAAAAGTAGTCTTAGAGAAAATTTACAGTGTTGAGTTTAGAGGATTTTCTTCTACTCTCCTGATTCCTGACTTAGCATCACGTACTAAATGATTACTTTTGATCACTTAAATTAACCTCTTCTAAATCTTTATCATTTAAGGATAACAGTATTAGATTTTCTTCTACTTATTTTTATAAAACCCTAAGTAGGAGTTCAAAAGAATTCTTTTTCTGATTTCTCCAAATTCCTAAAATCCATAGCCAGTCTTTGGGTCACTTCTTTACTTTCTTGATATTGCTGTATTATCAGAGGAAATAGAAATATTTTTGAAAGTATAGAAAATGAAACATCTAGGGGACAATAGTAAATGTTTGGAAAATGTGTAACAAGGATGGCAGATGTGGGACCAGCACCCTGATAGAGTGGTGAGGTCATGTTTACAAGACAGTTGCCTGACTTCCAGTTATGGAGTGAATAATTAACATCAATAAAAGGCACAAAATAGGGATTATAGTCAATGATGCTGTAATACTGCTGTATGGTGATAGATGGTAGCCACAATTGCGTTATGCATAGCATAATATATAGAGAAGTTGAATCACTTTGTTGTATGCCTGAAGCTAAAGTAATATTGTGTGTCAACTATACTCAAATAAGAAAAATTAAAAGTAACATTGTAATCATTTTACTAAGAGTTTATAGGTAAAACTAAAAGAAAGAACTAAATGAATTGAAATTTGTTACATCTGGGAAAAGGGAAGGGGCAGAGAGGCACAAGGGATTACTATTTTTCGTTATTAACCTTGTTATCTGAAGAATATATAAATGTTGATTTTTTTATTCTTTTTTTTGGTGCTACACATGTTTTATTTTATTTTTTTAATATAACACAATTTATTTTTTTTAACATATGCAATTATTTCCCATCATTTACAATACAGTAGTTACAATGACACTGCAAACAGAAAAGCAAAGTAAAAAATCAAAACACCAACTTCTGTTTCATGTAATTAGACTT
>NC_043717.1:66608275-66628357 GCF_006229205.1 Suricata suricatta | reverse complement strand
CCAGCATGTAATTTCTATCCTTGACGGAATGTATTAAATGAGCAAACACCCCAACAAACAAAACAAGTACTACAATGTAAGAACACAAATGAAAACCACACTGAGATACCACCTCATACCAGTCAGAGTGGCTAAAATGAACAAATCCAGAGACTATGGATGCTGGCGAGGGTGTGGAGAGACAGGCACCCTCCTACACTGTTGATTTAAAAATTAAGATTTTGATTTAAAATTTTTCAAATAAAATATGTTATATTTTTTAAAAATATAATGTATATGACAGTTGTCTGATTTATCATTCTGAGTTCTGTTTATAAGACCTGCAAATAGTCACATGAAATACATTACATGGATACTAGTCTTTTTAAAAATTGCATTTTGTTTCAGATTGTAGGTTGTAAAACTTGCTTGATAGTCTCTAAATCTATCCTATCCTAGCTAATTTTGAGAAAGATAGAACCTACGAGTGATGCTCTCAAGGTGCCATATATACCTAATATGTGCCTAGTAAATTGTGACTTACTTTCTGGTTTAATATATGGAGTGAGTTGAATGAAACAAATATTTCAACTTCTAGGTGAATTCTTTTAGAGTACTAAAAACTTGAAAAGTAGGCCCAACTGACATAAATGCTGTGACTTGTATGTAGTTTTACTGTTCTTTAGTGCTAGGCTGCAATCAAGAATGCAAGAGAAAGTTAGAAATGGAAGTGTAAAGAAGCATACTACACATGTAACATGTGTGAGAGGATTCATAACCAAGAGATTGACATTTTATTAGGGGATTTTAAATATCAGGAAATGTAAAATTCTGAAAATTAATTTAATAGCTATTTATTCATTATGTATGATATATACTGGGGATGGATACATTTTCTGGTTCACAACACAAACTTCGTTTCTACTTTAATGGAACATACATTCTGGTAGAGAACATAGACAATAAACTAATAAATATATGCATAATAAAGCAAGTCACATTTGAAGAGAGACCTAAGTGCTGGGAAGGAGTTAGCCCAATGAAGACATGAAGGAAGGGATTTACTAGCAGGGTTAAAAAGAAGTTTGTGTTTATTTAATTAAAATTATTATATGTTTTATTTATTTTTGAGAGAAAGAGAGAGAAAAAGAGACAAGAGTGTCAGCTGAGGAGAGGCAGAGAGAGAGACACACACACACAGAATCCAAGCAAGCTCCAGGCTCTAAGCTGTCAGCATAGAGCTTGATGAGGGCTCAAATTCACAAGCTGTGAGATCATGGACTGAGCTGAAGTTGGATGCTTAACCAACTGAGCCAGGCAGGCACCCTAACAATAAGTTTAGTTAACATATCCACCACTTCGTATAACTACTATATTTTGAGAACAGTTCTACTCTTTTAGCAACTTTCAAGTATATAATACAGCAATGTTAACTGCAGTCACCATGGTGTATATTAAATCCCTAAATCATATTAATTTTTAAACAAATTTGTACCCTTTGGCCAACATCTTTTCATTTCTCTCACACCCCAGTCCCTGGCAACCAGCACTCTACTATTTCTAAAAGCTCAAATTTTTTTAGATTCCACATATAAGTGAGATCATACAGTACTTGTCTTTCTCATTTTACTTAGCAAAATACCCTAAAGGTCAATCAATCCTGTCACAATAACAAGATTTCTTTCTTTTTATGGCTAAGTAATATTCCATTATGTATATGCATATACATATTATATATTTCTAAATATAATATTTTTGCTTAATTTTGTTTAGTTTTTAGAGATAGCAAGCAAGTCAGGGAGAGGGGCAGGGAGAGAAGAAGAGGGGCAGGGAGAGAGAGAGAGAGAGAGAGAGAGAGAGAGAGAGAGAGAATATTAAGCAGTCTCTGTGCTGAGCACGGAGCCTGATACAGGGCTCAATTCCCCTGGGACTCTGGGATAATGACCTGAGCAGAAATCAAGAGTCAGACGCTCAACTGAGTGAGCCAGTCCGGTACTCTTATATAATGTTTTCTATCCATTTTCTCTTCATCCATTTAATCCATCAATAGACAATATGTTGTTTCCATATTTAGCTATTGTGGATAATGTTGAATATGTGAACACGATAAACCTAAGGATACAGATACTGCTTTGAAATATTGGCTTCAATTACTTTGGATATATTCCCAGAAGTGGGAATGCTGGATCATCTGACATTCATATTTTTAATTTTTTGAGAAACCTCCATATTGTTTTCCATAGTGGCTGTTCCAATTTATATTTCTACCAACAATGCACAATGGTTCCATTTTCTCCACTCCCTGGTCAACATTTGTTTTCTCCTGTTTTTTTTTTTCCCCCCATGATACCCATGCTAATAGATGTGAAATGATAACCCATTGTGGTTTTGATTTGCATTTCCCTGTTGCTTATTGACGTTGCATATCTTTTCACAACCTGTTGGCTATCTGTGTGTCTTCCTTGGAAAAATGTCTTTTCAGTTCCTCTATTTTAAAATTGGATTTTTCTTTTTTTTTCTTTTTCTTTTTTTAAATTTTTAAAAATGTTTTATTTATTTTTGATACAGAGAGAGTCAGAGCATGAGAGGGGGAGGGGCAGAGAGAGAAGGAGACACAGAAGTGAAAGTAGGCTCCAGGCTCTGGCTAGCTGTCAGCACAAAGCCTGACGCAGGGCTTGAACCCACGAATGTGAGATCTGACCTGAGCCGAAGTCGGAGGCTTAACCAACTGAGCCACCCAGGTGCCCCCCAAAATTGGATTTTTCTTGAGTTGTATTAATTCCTTACATATTTTGTATATTAACACCTTATCAGATACACAGTTTGCAAATATTTTCTCCTATTATTTAGAATAGCCTCTTCGTTTGTTGATTACTTTTGTTGTGAGGAAAGTTTTTGGTTGGATGTCATACCATTTCTTGACACTTCCTTTTATTCATTATGATTTTGGAGTCATATCCAATAGTCATTGCCAAAACCAGTGTTGAGATTTTTCTTTTTTTTTCTAAGAGTTTTGCCATACTCAAGTCTTGCATGGAAGTCTTTAATCCCTTTTCAGTTAATTTCTTTAAGTGGTATATGATAGTGGTCCAATTTCATTTTTTTTGCATGTGGTTATCCAGTTTTCCTAATATCATTTATTGAAAAGATTGTCCTTTCCTCATTGGGTATTCTTGGTTTCCTTGTCAGATGTTAAATGACCTTATGCGTGGGTATTTTTTCTGGAATCTTGATTCTGTTTCATTGGTCTAAAAATGTACCATTTTTTCTCAAAGCCAGAATTTTAAAAGACCATTTATGCCATCAACCTCTTTTTCATTGTTTTTTGCTTTCCCTGATGATCTATCAAAAGTGGAAAATATTATAATTATAATCTCATCTTTTCTTGGTGTGTGCTCTATTTTGGCATCTCAAGTTTGTTGATGTAATTGGAAAAGAAAAAGCTGCATGAAGATTTGCAGTGTTGGTTTCCTGATTGGGCCATTCTTATGTATGGAAAAGAGAGTGGAGAAACAGACACATAAAACCCCTGAATAAAATAATAATTATGTACAGTTGCAAACTTGGAAATTTTAGTATTGTGGATTGCACAAGTCTGGCCATCTCCACTCATTCTTAACGTGCTGGAATTTCTTAACCACCCACAAGTAAATGCTGAGAAATCTCTCATGTAATTCCTGAATAGCTTTCAAATGTGTTTTAAAGGGTATAATTAAAACTTATCATTCTGCCTTTATTTGTCTACCAGCTGTTGGATCATAAAAAAATCTTGTTTTTTTCTTCAACCAGTGAAAGTATTTGCTAGATTTAAACAGAAAGTGTTCTTTTATATACTAAAAAAACCTCCATATCACTCTGGATGAAAGGATGCTGAGTTGAGTTACAGTCAAATGATATTTTAAACATATAAGCTGAAAAAAAAGTCAGTCAAAAGGTTCAGTGACATATTCATTTAAATAAATGGCCTTTATAAGATAGCAAAGCTTGACGTTAGGGTGGAAACCTGTGAGGTAGTGTTGATTCCATTTCCTCTCATGCCTAATATGCACACATATTAGTGTATTATTACTACAATTTTACTTAATTACCACATTGTGAAATTTTCTTTTGGAATTTTCTATTTTCGTTCCCACTGACTGTGGGAAGTGAGGATTATGAAAATGATTCAGACATACTGATTAATATTAAGTTTTTTCTTTTAGCTACCAAAAATGACAGGTTGAGAGTTTTTAAGAAAAATTATTGTTACCAACCATTATTTATTTGCAAATATTTATTTATTTACAAATATTTATTGAACGTCAGGAAATTTTAACAATTCCCTATCAGAGACACTATGGAAATAAAGCCCTTTCCTGTGTTTTCTCCAACTTTTCTGTTAATGTCAGATATTTTGGTCAAATATTAATACTGTATTTGACTTTTGATTGGGAAATGATAACTTTTTAAAAAATTGTGTCTTATTGGGTAGGTTGCCACCTAAGATCTAAGTTTCACCTATCTCCAGGGCCTATGGCCATTTGTTTCATCTTCCCCTTTGCTTTGTAACTAAACCATAGTGAGAACTACCCAACGTCATGCATACAAAATCCAACACTTTATCTCATGCTTAGATAACTTTCTTCAAAATTTCTGCTCCTGGAATTCTCCATTGTGGGTGAGACATGAAGTGCCACAGGACCCAATCAGGGGTTATACTTGCACAAATTATAATGCAAGGGATCAAACGCACCTTGGAATACAATTAGGTCAGTGGGAGACAGGAACCAGTAGATAAATTCTTCTTCACTTCTCTGCCACAAGGCTCTTCAAGGCAATAGTTTATATGACTTTTCAGAAGGTGGCACAAACAGATTACACAATCTGTTGGGCTGAATACCCATCAGTGGCCATATAGTAATGCATTTTCTCATATTTACTCATCTTATTCTTCTACATTATTCCTGTTTTTCCTCATCCCTTCTATAGTTTTTGGGGAAGAAATTTAAAAAAAAATATATAGAAACAAATGAAAATGAAAAACAACAATCCAAAATCTCTGGAATGCAGTAAAGGCAGTCTTAACAGGAAAGTATATTGCCTTCCAGGCCTAGTTCAACAAACTAGAAAAAGCGCAGATTCAAAATCTAACAGAGCACCTAATGGAACTAGAATAGGAGAAGCCAAAGCACCCCAAACCAAGCAGAAGAAAAGAAATTATAATTATCGGGGCAGAAATAAACAGTGTCAAATCCAAGAAAACAGTTGAGCAGATCAATGAAACCAAGAGTTGGTTCTTTCAAAAAATAAACAAAATTGATAAACCTCTAGCCACACTCCTCAGAAAGAAAAGAGAGAGAACCCAGGTAGACAAAATCATGAATTAAAAAGGAACTATTACAACCAATCTTTTAGAAATGCAACAATCATTAGAGACTACTATGAAAAATTATATGCCAACAAACTGGACAACCTAGAGGAAATGGACAAATTCCTAAATACACAGGCACTACCAAATTCAAATGGGAAGAGATAGAAAGCATGAATAGATGGATAACCAGTGAAGAAATTGAATCCGTTATCAAAAATCTCCCAATGAATAAGAGCCCAGGTCCATATGGCTTCCCAGGGGAATTCTACCAGATATTTAAAGCAGAGCTAATACTCATTATTCTCAAACTATTCCAAAAGACAGAAATAGAAGGAAAACATCCAAACTCATTCTATGAAGCCAGTATCACATTGCTTACCAAACCAGACAGAGACCCAGCAAAGACAGAGAACTCCAGGCCAGTATCCTTAATGAATACAGATGCAAAAATACTCAACAAGATACTGGCAAATCGAATTCAACAGCATATAGAACAAAATTATCCATCATGATCCAGTGGCATTCATTGCTGCATCTCAAGGCTGGTTCAAATTTCGCAAATCCATCAATGTGATACATCACATTAACAAAAGAAGATAAAAACCATATGATCCTGTTGATAGATGTAGAAAAAACATTTGACAAAACACAGCACCCTTTCTTAATAAATACCCTTGAGAAAATAGGAATAAAAGGAACTTATTTAAACAGTATAAAAGCAGTTTATGAAAAGCCCACAACAAATATCATCCTCATTGAGGAAAACTAAGAGCTTTACCCCTGAGATCAGGAACACGACAGGGGGGTCCACTCTCACCACTGTTGTTCATTATAGTGCTGGAAGTCCTAGCATCCGCAATAAGACAACAAAAGGAAATAAAAGGCATCAGAATCAGCAAAGAAGTAGTCAAACTTTCACTTTTCCCAGATGACATGATACTCTACATGGAAAACCCAATCAACTCCACCAGAAGCCTTGTAGAACTGATCAGTAAATTCAATACAGTTGCAGGGTACAAAATCAATGTACAGAAATCAGTTGCATTCCTATACACCAATAATGAAGCAGCGGAAAAATAAATCAAGAAACTGATCCCATTCACAATTGCACGAAAAGCCATAAAATGCTTAGGAGCAAACCTAACAAAGGATTTAAGTGACCTATATGATGAAAACTATAGAAAAGTTATGAAATTAATTGAAGAAGACACCAAGAAATGGAAAAGCATTCCATACTCATGGATCAGACGAATAAACATTGTGAAAATGTCATTACTATCCAAATGAATCTACATATTCAATGTAATCCCCATTAAAATTGCACCATTGTTCTTCTCATAGAACAAACTATCCCCAAATTCATATGGAACCACAAAATACCACGAAGAACCAAGGAAATATTGAAGAAGAAAACCAAAACGGGAGGCATTACATTCCCAGACTTAGACTCTACTACAAAGCTGTCATCAAGACAGTATGGTATTGGCACAAAAACTGACACATAGACCAATGGAATTGAATAGAGAACCCAGAACCAGGCCCACAAATATATGGGCAATTAATTTTCGACAAAGTAGGAAACAGTATCCAATGGAAAAAAAAAGACTGCCTCTTTAGCAGGTGGTGATGGAAGAACTGGACATCAACATGCAGAAGAATGAAACTAGATCACTTTCTTACACCATACACAAAAATAAACTCAAAATGGCTGATGGACCTGAATGTGAGACAGGAAACCCTCAAAACCCTCGAGGAGAAAGTAGGAAACAACCTCATTGATCTCAACCACAGCAATTTCCTACTCGACACATCTCCAAAGGCAAGGGAAATGAAAGCAAATATGAACTATTGGGACATCACCAAGATAAAAATCTTCTGCACTGCAATGGAAACAATCAAGGAAACTAATAGGCAACCGACGGAATTGGAAAAGATAGTTGCAAATGACATATCAGATAAAGGGCTAGTATCCAAAATCTACAAGGAACTCGTCAAACTCAACACCAGAAAGACAAATAACCCAGTGAAGAAATGGGCAGAAGACATAAACAGACATGTCTCCAAAGAGGACATCCAGATGGCCTACAGGTACATGAAACAATGCTGAACATCACTCATCATCACAAGTCAAAACCACACCGAGATACCACCTCACGCCAGTCAGAGTGGGTAAAATGAACAATTCAAGAGCTTATAGATGCTGGCAAGGGTGTGGAGAAACGGGCACCTTCCTACACTGTTGGTGGGAATGTAAACTGGTGCAGCCGCTCTGGAAAATGGTGTGGAGGTTCCTCAAAAAACAAAACTATCAATAGAACTTCCATAAGACCCAGCAATAGCACTTCTATGGATTTATCCAAGGGAAACAGAAGTGCTGATGCATAGGGGCACATATACCCCAATGTTTACAGCAGCTCTGTCAGCAATAGCCAAATCATGGAAAGAGCCTAAATGTCCATCATCTGATGAATGGATCAAGAAGATGTTGGATATATATACAATGAAGTATTACATGGCAATAAGAAAGAATGAAATATGGCCATTTTTAGCAAAGTGGATAGACCTCGAGGGTGTGATGCTAAGCGAAATAAGTCAGGCGGAGAAGGACAGATACCATATATTTACACTCATATTTCTGACAGGAGAATGGAGAAGCCTAACAGAGGACAATGGGGAGGGGAAGGGGGAAGAGAGTTGGGGAGAGAGAGGGATGCAAAACCTGAGAGACTATTGAATACTGAAAATGAACTGACGGTTAAAGGGGGAATTGAAGGGGGAAAAGAGGTGGTGGTAATGGAGGAGGGCACTTGTGGAGAAGAGCACTAGGTGTTATATGGAAACCAATTTGACAATAAACAACAAAAAAAAAAGAAAAAAACAATTAAAAGCCAATAAATATTCCTTCAACATCCCATCCCATCTTTTTTACCTTGTTTATGCCTTAGGAGTCTGACCTGAATTAGAAGACATTAGAGGACACCATTATCTTCTGGTTTCATTTGGAGTTAGAACAAAGAAGGGGATAAGAAGATCAACTGCACAAAAGTCTGAGTTTACTAAGTGAGATTGGAGTAGTTGTTCTTCATAATCCCTCTGGGGGATACATACAACCATGAACTAGTTGTATTTGTAAAGAGAACACATAGCTACTTCATTTCAAGGTTGGTGTCATCATTAATCTCCCATGGCCTATTTGGTGTTCTCTTTATCCTTTACTTAGCCCTGGAGTTATGTCTTATCCTTTTTTGGTATTCCTACATATTGCTCAAATCTTTGAAAATATTTATTTTTTCGAACACTCTTCAAATTATCCATATTGTGTGAGCTTACTGGTTTTATATCAAGGCATGATTAACGTACATGTGCATTCGTATGTAAACCATATGGTTGATTCATGAAAATGATCTTCCCAGAGAAAACTGAATTGCTTTTAGGTTGAAGATATAGCAATAAAAGAGATATTTCTTGACGGTATCTCTAAGCAAATTTTCAAGGCCCAAAGTCTCACCTTACCTGGAGCTTCTCCTCTTCCCATTGTATCAGTTTGATTCCCTCGAATAACCCCATGCTTCCAGCATAATGAAAGAATTTTATTGTCTATTTGGAGGTAGTATGAACAAAAGACCTCAGTGAAAGATTGGGACTGCATACTTTGAGATTCAATTTTTTTTATCAAAATGGTATCATTTATCAGTGTTCTGATTAGAAAAATGAAGATAATTTCCTTGGTTGTCATGAACTATCATGTTACATACTGGCACAAGCTGTGACCCAACTATTTTCTTCAAAGTGCTTTGATATTTGATTCCTGTGTTTTTTGCACATGTTTATGGGAAGTAACATGGTAGCAAAATAATGCTGGAATTTACATATAAAGTCTATAAGAGACATCTATAAAACATGGTAAGAGTAATATCTGCCATGTTAATTAATAAGGTGTTTATGAAGCTTAAAATATATCATATGAATGTGTTACATAACTTAATAGTACTATGCAGGTGTTTATGATGTTGCTATTGAAGCTGTTACTGATGATGTTAAAGGTAACTTCCCCACTATGCTTCTATTTTAGATTTTAAATTCTGTGTGGATAGATAACAATAATAGACTCTACACTCTGTTGTCATTTTAAATTATGCATTTTGTACTAAGTGAAAAATAGCACTAGAACAAGTTAAAATTTTTCACAAGACCAAAAGAATTGCAAAACTACTTCTAACCCAATTACAAAGAGGTAAACTACTGTATATCCTAGTTCAAAGTGACACGATCTACTCATTGGATATATTATGTTATGTTTTCTTTAGTCCCAATTTTTAGATATTTCCCCCAAGATTTCTGTAGAATCTCTTTCTCTACCTATGAATGGATGAGATTTTCGTTTCGAATACAGTATGTAGAAGAAAATCCAAGGGCGCCTGGGTGTCTTAGTCAGGTAAGCGCCCAATTTTGGCTCAGGTCACGGTCTCACAGTTCATGGATTCAAGCTTCATGTCAGGCTTTGTCCTGATGGCTTGGAACCTGGGGCCTGCTTCGAATTCTGTGTCTCCCTCTCTCTCTTTGGACCTACCCCACTTGTGCTCTGTCTCTCAAAAATAAACCAACATTAAAAAAAACTCCTAAAAAGAAATTTATGGGTAGAAATACGACGGCAATGAGATTTGTCTAAAGAAAATTAAGTAAAAAATTCAACAGACTTTATGCTGGAGAAGTGCTTCTTTTAGAACTGAAAAATTTTGTGTAAGATAGAGTAAGTAAAAGCACAAGTAGAAGGTTACCTTTCTAAGATCTTTTAATACTGGGAATGAGAAGTAAAATGTGTGAAACACAAGAAAATACATTGGTGTGCAGGTGACAGAAACATTCTCAATGATTTCTGCCAACGAGTCAAGGGAGACAAAAGTACCAAATAGTAAGATTGTATTTCCTTCAAATCTTCATATTTCACAAGCTTTAAGCCATTACAACTGAGGATCTCCAATAAAAGTGATTTAAAAAGTCATTCTGGCTGCTTCCAGATGACAGCCCCCTGAGGTTGCCACCACACATTATTTAATTTTAGCTTGATGGTTTCAATTCTCTTCCTGATGCCTGCTTCAGCTCTTCTATATGCAGCCACTTCTGTCTGTAATTGATGAAGTGTTGTGATTGGTTGAAATTGTTTTCATATTTCTTACTAGTTTTTGACATCTATTTTTTCAATATTTTTGATTTACTTTGGTTTCTACTTTAAATTCATACATTTATTTTCCTATATGGTTATTCTCTTCTTCAACGTTTAGAAGTCTTACTGAAATAATACTGATACCTGGATTCATTGGATTCTATTTTAGTATGTCACCTGATGAACATTCTGTTAAAAGAATAAAACATGACCATGATACCAGTGACCTTTTGCCTTAGAAGAAGGAAAGGTGCTTTGTATATTTTAAAACATGATTTATATTTTTATTGAGCTATAATTGGCATACAGCATTATATTAACTTCAGGTATATGACAACGATTTTATACTTGTATACACTGTTAAATAATCAGCAAAATAAGGCTAGTTAATATCTGTCACCATACATAGTAACACAATTTTTTGTGTGTGATGAGATTTTAAGACCTACTTTCTTAGCAAATTTCAAATATGCAGTATGATATTATTAACTATTATCATGATGCTATACATTATATCCTTAAGACTTATTTATTTTAAAACTAGAAGTTGGTAACTTTTGATTGCCTTTACTTATTATATCACCCACCTCCATCCCCACTCCTGGCAACCACCAATTTCTTCTCTGTATATGAGAATTTATGTTACTTTGCTTGTTTTTTAGATTTTAAATGTAAGTAAGATCATATGGTATTTGTCTTTATCTGTCTGACTTATTACACTTAGTGTAATACCCTCAAAGCTCATCCATATTGTTGCAAGTAACAAAGGTTAATTAATTTTATGTCTGAATAATATTTCATTGTGTATATATACCACATTTTTTTAATCCAGTCATCCATTGATGGACATTTAGGTTGTTGCCATATTCTGGCTATTGTAAATAATGCAATAAATATGGGGGTAAATATATCTTTCTGAGTTAGTGTTCTCATTTTCTTTAGATAAATATCCCAAATTGGAATTGTTGGACCATATGGTAGTTCTATTTTAAATTTTCTGAGGAACTTTCATACCATCTTCGGTAGTTGCTGCATCAATTTACATTCTCACCAACAATACACAAGGATTCCCTTTTCTCTACATCCTTGCAAAATTTGTTATTTCTTTTCCTTTTGATAATAGCCATTCTGGCAGGGGTAAGGTGATATCTCATTGAGTTTTTGATTTGAATTTCCCTGATGATTAATAATGTTGAGAATTCTTTCATGTACCTGTTGGCCATCTTTATGTCTTCTTTGGGAGAAAGAAAATTTCTATTCAAATTTTCTGTCCACTTTTTAAAAATCAGATTGAGGAGATAGATAGATAGATAGATAGATAGATAGATGATAGATAGATAGATAGATAGATAGATAGATAGATAGATAGATAGATGTTGCTATTGAATTGCATGACTCTTTACCTATTTTGAAGATTAACTCCTTATCAGATATATTATTTGCATTTTTCCCATTCAATAGGTTGCCGTTTCATTTTGTTGATGGTTCCTTTTGTTGTGTATAAGCTCATTAGTTTGGTGTACTTCCACTTGTTTATCAAGGTGAAGGCTAATACCAAGGAGCTTAGTGTCAATGTTTTACT
The DNA here is from genome assembly GCF_006229205.1 of Suricata suricatta. Lineage (NCBI taxonomy): Eukaryota > Metazoa > Chordata > Mammalia > Carnivora > Herpestidae > Suricata > Suricata suricatta. The sequence goes on along the minus strand of NC_043717.1, from coordinate 66,616,282 downwards.
CTACGAGTTTTATGAATTCAGGTCTTATATTCAATTATTTAATCAATTTTTAGTTTATTTTTTGTGGATGGTGCAAGACAGTGGTCCAGTTTCATTCTTTTGCATGTAGCTGTCCAATTCCCCCAACACTACTTATTGAATGGACTGACATTTTCTCATTGAATATTCTTTCTTGCTTTGAAGAAGATTAATTGACCATATAGTTTTGGGCTTAGTTCTGGGTTTTTTACTCTGCTCCATTGATCTAAATGTCTGTTTTTATGACACTGCCACACTGCTTTAATTATCATAGTTCTGCAATATAATTTCAAATCTGGGAGCCTAATTCCTCCAACTTCTTCTTTTTCAAAATTGCTTTGGTTATTGATCATCTGTTTTGTTTTCATACAAATTTTAGGATTTCCATTCTATTTCTGTGAAAAATGCTATCAGAATTTTGATAGGCCTGACACAATCCATAGATGACTTTGGATAGTATGGACATTTCAACAATTTGGTTCTTCCAATCCATGAGCACATATATATTTTTTAAATTTGTTTGTGTTTTCTTCAATCTCTTTCATCAAAATCATATAGTTTTCAGAGTACAGATCTTTCAACTCTTTGGTCAAATTTACTCCTGGGTATATTATTCATTTTGTTCCAATTGTAAATGGGACTGAACTCTTTTTTTTAAGTTTACCCATTTATTTTGAGAGAGAAAGAGAAAGAGAGAGAGAAGGAGAGGGAGAAAGGGATACAGCAGGGGAGAGGCAGAGAAAGGGATAAAGAGAGAATCCCAAGAGAGCTCTGCAACATCAATACAGAGCCTGACACAGGTTTGGAACTGACATACCATGAGATAATGGCCTGAGCTGAAACCAAGAGTCAGATTCTTAACCAACTAAACCAACCAGGCACCCCTGGACTGATTTCTTAAATTCATTTCCTGCTATTTCATTATTAGTACACAGAAACACAACAGAATTCCATATATTTTGTTTTATTAAACTTTATTGAATTCCTTAGTTATAACAATTTGTAATTGGAATCTTTAGGATTTCCTATATATCATACCATGTCACCTACAGATAGTTACATTTTATGTCTTCCTTGCAAATTTGGGATTTTTTTCTTCCCTTGCCTATTTTTTCTGGTTAGGACTTCCAATACTATGTTGAATAAAAGTAGAGAGAATCAACATTCTTGTCTTTTCCTGATACAAGGGAAAAAACTCAACTTCTCACCATTGAGTATGAGTTAACCATTGACTTGTTATATATGGATTTTATTATGTTGAAGTACATTCATTCTGTGCTTTCTTTGTTGAATCTTTTTATCATAAGTGGATGTTGAATTTTGTCATATGTTTTTTCTAAGACTATTGAGATGATCATATGATTTTAATCTTGTATTCTGATAGTGTGTGCATCACATTGATTGATTTACAGATATTGAGATATCCTTGCACCCATGGTATAAATTCTACTTGGTCATTTTTTATGATTCTTTTAATGTATTACTGTATATGGTTTGCTAATGTTTTATTGAGGATTTTTTCATCTATATTCATCAGAGTTATTGACCTATGCTTTTTTTGTGGGTGTCTTTGTCAGGGTATCAGGAGAATTCTGACCTTGTATGAGTTTGGAAGTGTTTCCTCCTCTTCTATTTTTGGAAAAGTTTGAGCAAGATTCATATTAATTTTTTTGAAAGTTTTGTAGAATTCACCACTGAAATCTGGACTTTTGTTTCTTGGAATGTTTATGGATAATTTCTGAACTACTCAGAATCTAATTTCAGCAAAAGGGAATTAATTCTGAAAGTTTGTATTTTTTCTTTTTTTAATATTTAAATAGGTCATTCATATGTATACAATTACAAATTGTACATATGTTGTACAACATGTTTCTGGTGTTCTTCATAAATCCACTATCACTGGATAATTAATTAATTGAGAGTGGTGAAGGGGGAAGTTGGCAAATCGTGTTTTAATCTCTGCCACTCTCACCTTGAGTTCTGGGAAGTCAGGGACATTGCTTATTTATTTGCATATTCTCACAACGTCTGTCCTGTCAAAGATGCTCACAATACATGCTGGATGAACAAATGACTGGTTCTGATTAATATTCCATTTTGTAAACTTGGTTCTATATCACACAGAGTTTCACATTCTGTGTTTGACCATGTCTCTTCATTACTTCCCATCAGACTGCTCAGTTTGTTGTATTTTGGCTTCTATTAATCTGATATCTATAAAGATTTGTTTGTTTGCTTGTTTTTGGCCCATGACTGCTTACATTTAAGCTTATGGAAAGCATCACGGACACATTTCAGCTACCTTTCTTAAATCTAAATGTTTTTGGTTTCTGTTCGCTACTGCACAAATCCATATAATAAGGAAAGCCAGCTTCCCAGCTTCCTTCCAATTTTTCCTATCAATGGCCTATATAAAAAAAAATTCTCAAAAGAGGACATCCAGATGGCAAACTGGCGCATGAAATGATGCTCAACATCACTTATTGTCAGGGAAATATGAATCAAAACCACACTGAGATATCACCTCACACCAGTCAGAGTGGCTAAAATGTGGATAAAGGGCTAGTATCCAAAACCTACAAGGGACTCACTAAACTCCACACCCAAAAACTAAATAACCCAGTGAAGAAATGGGCAGAAAACATAAACAGACACTTCTCCAAAGAGGACATCCAGATGGCCTATCGGCACATGAAACGATGCTCAACATCACTCATCATCAGGGAAACACAAATCAAAACCACACTAAGATACCACCTCACGCTATTCAGAGTGGCTAAATCGAACAAATCTAGAGACTACAGATGCTGGCGAGGGTGTGGAGAGATGGGCACCCTCCTACACTGTTGGTGGGAATGTAAACTGGTGAAGTCGCTCTGGAAAACATTGTGGAGGTTTCTCAAAAATCTATAGAAATCCCTTATGACCTAGCAATAGCACTGCTAAGGATTTACCCAAGGGATATAGAAGTGCTGATGCATAGGAGCACATGTACCCCAATGTTCAAAGCAGCACTGTCAACAATAGCCAAATCATGGAAAGACCCTAAATGTCCATCACCTGATGAATGGACCAAGAAGATGTGGTGTGTGTGTGTGTGTGTGTGTGTGTGTGTGTGTATTATATTATATGGCATTATTATATTATTATATTATATGGCAATGAGAAAGAATGAAATCTGGCCATTTGTAGCAAAGTGGATGGACCTCGAGGGTGTCATGCTACACGAAATAAGTCAGGCAGAGAAGGACAGATACCATATGTTTGCACTCATAGGTCTAACAGGAGAACAGGAGAAACCTAATGGAGGACCAGGGGGAGGGGAAGAGGGAAAGAGGGTTAGGGAGAGAGAGAGACGCAAAACTTGAGAGACTACTGAATACTGAAAACGAACTGAGGGGTGAAGGGGAAGGGGGAGGGATGGAAAAGAGGTGGTGGTGATGGAGGAGGGCACTTGTGGGGAAGAGCACTGGGTGTTGTATGGAAACCAATTTGACAATAAATTATTTGAAAAATAAAAAAAATAAAAAAATAGACTTTCTTTTTTCCATTGGATACTCTTTCCTGCTTTGTCAAAGATTAATTGACCATACATTTGTGGGTCCAATTCTGGGTACTCTATTTTATTCCATTGGTCTATGTGTCTGTTTTTGTGCAAATACCATACTGCCTGGATGATGACAGCTTTGTCATAGAGGCTAAAATCTGGGATTGTGATACCTCCCATTTTGGCTTCCATATTGAATATTACTTTGGCTTTTTGGGGTCTTTTGTGGTTTCATTCACAGTTTAGGATTATTTGTTTTTGCTTTGAGAAGATTGATAGTGCACTTTTGATTGGTACTCCATTCATGTGTAGACTGCTTTGAGTAGTATTGATATTTTAACAATGTTTTGTCTTCCAATCCATGAGCATGGAATGTTTTTACATTTATTTGTGTCTTCTTCAATTTCCTTCATAACTTTTGTATAGATTTCAGCCTACAGATCTTTTATATCTTTGGTTTGGTTTGTTCCTAGCTATTTTATGGTCTTGGTGAAATTTTGAATGAGATCAGTTTCTTGATTTCCCATTCTGTGCTTCATTATTGGTGTATAAAGATGCAACTTATTTCTGTACATTGATTTTTGTGCTCTTTTACTTTGCTGAATTCATGGATCAGGTCTAGACTTTTGATGGAGTCTGTCAGGTTTTCCATGTAGACTATCATGTCATCTGCGACAAGTGATAATTTGACTTCATCTTTGCCAATTCTGATGCTTTTTTCCCCCTCCTTTTTTGTCTGATTGCAGATGCTAGGACTTCCAGCACTATGTTAAGCAACAGTGGTGAGAGTGGACATCCTTGTCGTGTTTCTGATCTCAGGGGGAAAACTCTCAGTTTTTCCCCATGAGGATGATATTATCTGTGGGCTTTTCATAAATGACTTTTGTGTTAAGTATGTTCCATCTGTCCTGACTTTCTTGATGGTTTTAATTAAGAAAGAATGTTGTCTTTTGGCAAGTGTTTTCTCTGCATCTATTGACAGGATCATACGGTTCTTATCTTTTCTTTTGTTAAAGTGTTGTATCTCATTGATTGATTTGTGAATATTGAACCTGCTCTGAAACTCAGGAATGAAACCAACTTGATCATGGTGAATAATTGTTTTTATATGCTTTTAAATTCGATTTGCTAGTATCTTGTTGAGAATTTTTGCATCAATATTCATCAGGGATATTGGCCTGTATTTTTTGTTTTTTTTGGCTAAGTCTCTATCTGGTTTGGAAATCAAAGTGATGCTGGTTTCATAAAATGAGACCAGAAGTTTTCCTTCCATTTATATTTTTTTGAAACAGCTTGAGAAGAATGGGTATTACCTCTGTGTAAAATGTCTGGTATAATTCACAAGGGAGTATATCTGGCCCAGGACTCTTATTTGTTGGGAGATTTTTGATAACTGATTCAATTTCTTCACTAGTTATGGGTCTGTTCATATTGTCTATTTCTTCCTGTTTGAGTTTTGGTAATGTCTGGGTTTTTGGGAATTTGTCCATTCCTTCTAGGATGTCCAGTTTGTTGCCATATAATTTTTCATAGCACTCCATGATAATTGCTTGTAATTCCGAAAGATTGGTTGTAATAAATCTATTTTCATTCATGATTTTATCTATTTGTGTCCTTTTTCCTTTCTTTTCTTTTTGAGAAGCCTGGCTAGAGATTTATCAAGTTTGCTTATTTTTTCAACTACAAGCTCTTAGTTTGATTGATATGTTCTACTGTTCTTGTGGATTCTATATTGTTTATTTCTGTTCTGATCTTTATTATTTCTCTTATTCTGCTGGGCTTGGTATGCTTTGCTTGGGATGTCTATTTCTTTCAGGTGTGTTATTAGATTTCTTAATTGGGATTTTTCTCGTTCTTGACATAGACCTGTGTTGCAGCGTATTTTCCTCTTAGGACTGCCTTTGCTGCATCTGAAAGGGTTTGTCTTCTTGTATTTTCATTTTCATTTATTTCCCTATTTTTTAAAATTTCTTCTCTAATTTCCTGGTTGACCCATTCATTTTTTAGTAGGATGTTCTTTAACCTCCATGTTTTTGGAGGTTTTCCAGACTTTTTCCTGTTGTTGATTTCAAGTTTCATAGCATTGTGATCTGAAAGTGTGCATGGTAGGATCACTGTATTTTATATTTATTAAGAGCTGCTTTGTGACTAAGTATGTGGTCTATCTTTGAGAATGTACCTTGTGTGGTTGAGAAGAAAGTGATTTCTACTAATTTGTGATGTAAAGTTCTACATATAACTGTCAAATACATCTGGTCCAGTGTATCATTCAGGGACATTGTTTCTTTAGTGATATTCTATCTAGTTGAACTAGCTATTGGTATAAGTGGCATATTAAAGCCCCCTGCAATTAGGTCTTTATTAGTAAGTTTCCTTATGTTTGCAATTGTTTTATAAATTTGGGTGATTCCAAATTCAGTGTGTAAACATTTATAATTGTTATCTATTCCTGGAGGATAGACCCTGTTATTATTATTTAATGCCTTTCTTCAACCCTTGTTCCTGCCTTAACTTTAAAGTTGATACAAATATGGCTACTTCAGTTATCTTTTGACTTTCAGTAGCATGATAGCTATTACTCTATCCACTCACTTTCAATCTGAAGGCGTCCTCAGGTCTAAAGTGAGTCTCTTGTATACAGCAAATAGATCTTGCTTTTTATCCATTCTGATACCCTATATCTTTTCATTGCAGCATTTATTCCACTTACATTCCGTGTTATTATTGAAAAATATGGGTTTAGAGTCATTGTGTTCTCTGTAAGTTTCATGCTTGTAGTGATGTCTCTGGCAATTTGTGATCCTTGCAAATTTCCCTCATAGAGTTCATCTTAGGTTCTCTTGTAGGGTTCTATTGTGATTAATGCTTTCAGTTTTTGTTTGGGAAAACCTTTATCTCTCCTTCTATTCTGAATAACAGGCTTGCTGGATAAAAGATGCTTGGTTGCATATTTTTACTGTTCATCACATTGAAGATTTCCTGCCATTCCTTTCTGACCTGCAAGTTTCAGTAGATAGGTCTTTTACTACTCTGATGCGTCTTCCTTTATATGTTAGGGCCTGTTTATCTCTCGCTGCTTTCAGAATTCTCTCTTTATCCTTGTATTTTGCCAGTTTCACTAAGATATACTGTGCCAAAGAGCAATTCAAGTTAGGTCTGACAGGAGTTCTCTGTGCCTCTCGGATTTCAATGTCTGTTTCCTTTCGCAGATTGGGGAAAATTTCACCTATAATTTGTTCCTGTACCCCTTCAGCCCTTTCTCTCTCTCTTCTTTTTCTGAAATTCCTATGATATGTATATAGTTCCATTTGATGGCATCACTCAGTTCTGAAATTTCCTTTTCCTACTACTGAATCAATTTATCTCTCTTTTCTCAGCTTCCTCTTTCTCTATAATTGTGTCTTCTAATTCACCTATTCTCTCTGCCTCTTCAATCTGTGCAGTGGCCACCTCCATTTTATTATGCAGTTCATGTATAATATTTTTTAATTCATCTTAACTATTTTTAAGATCCATAATCTTTGTAGCTATAGCGTCCCTGGTGTCTTCTATGTCTTTTTCAAGCCCAGCTATTAATTTTATGACTATTGTTCTTAATTCTTGGTCAATTATGTTGCTTATATTTGTTTTGACCAATTCTTAAGCTGTCACTTCTTCCTGGAATTTCTTTCGAGGAGAGTGCTTCTGTTTCATCATTTTGGCGGGCTTTCTGTCTCTTGTAAGTTTTTAAAGCTTTTTATGCACTCTGCACCTGCAAGTACTTCTGTTCAGGAAGTGTTCTTTTACTGGTGTCCTTTGGTCTCTCTTGTAAGTTTGGTTATTTTATTTCCCTTATATTTATTTCCCTTATATACTCAGACTGACATTTGGGACTCTCCACCATGTTTACTTTGGTTTGTTACTTGAGGTTGCCCTAGAAATGAAAACAGACAGACAAACAGGAATCAAAGGCATGCAAATGCACAAAGTAAACAAATAAGAAAAAAAAGGAAAGAAAAGAAGAAAAAGAAAGGAAAAAAGAAAAAGAAGCAGAGAAGAAAAGCAACAACAGAAAAGGACAGTCTAAAAGCATAAAACCATAAATCCCAGCTACAAATAAAGAGCAGAGTGGAGGCAGTGCTGATGGAAGATCATATACAAAGAGATAAAAGACAACGGTGGGGAAACAGAGAGATTGAACAATGATCAGGCAGAGACTAAAAGGCTTAATTCAAAGAGAGGAAAAGTAGAATATGGCAGGAGTTGTGGAGCAAAAAACAAACGAAAATAATGTTTCCCTGAGAAACTATATAGTCTGATTGTTTCAGAGAGGAGAAATGAAAGTAATGAGGTGTAGAACATGTATCAAGAGCATGGATTAAATATGCCTGTTTAAGCAAACTTATAACCAGCCCAGAGGACGTGAGACATAAAAATGAGATAATGGAATATATATATATATA
>NC_043717.1:66597945-66608175 GCF_006229205.1 Suricata suricatta | reverse complement strand
TATATATATATATATATCAAGAATTGTTCTAGAGGTAATCATGGCAATGCATCACTGCTGGTCTTGTGGGTGGGGGTGCTTTTGCAGCATCCGTCTGAACTTTGGTAACAAAGCAGTTACCCAGTGGTTTGGTGTAGGTGGCTCTTGCCTCCACTGTGGATCCTCTGGGCCGCTCCCTGAGCTCCCACGTTGGTGGTTGTGGGGAGAAAAATGGTGACCCCCGCAGTCCCTTCTCAAATCAGGTATTCCAGAAACACTCCTTTGGTTCCAATCTCACTGTGCCGTGGGCGCAGCCAAGGTGGGCTGTGCTCTATCTCCCACAGCCAGCCTCATTTTGATCTCTTACTCCCTGTGCATTAATGATACCATCCGAAATGTAATCTTGCAAGCCAGTACACTTCCTAATAGGGGTTTGAGTAGGAGACAGAGCAGAGGACCAGTTCCTCCTGATACCAACTGCATCCCTTGTGTACAGTCTATCCCAGCGGGAGCTTCTGGGACCCACGGCACTTCTAAGCAGGGGACTGGGCAAGGGATCGAGCAGGGGACCAGTTCCTCATGACGTTGACTGCGTCCCTTGTGTACTGTCTATCCTGGTGGGAATTTCTAGGACTGGGGCACCCAGCCCAGAGAACGCTCCGCAGTTAGAGATGGGATGCTTCTCCAAAAGCCTTGTGGTTAGATATGGGACAAAAAAAAATCCCTCTTCGTCCAGAGTGGAGGTTTTTCTCTTCTCCAGGGACAGTTCTATGATTCCTCAGCCACTCTTTCTCTTCCCTTTGTCCCTTTGCAGAAGGGGCTCCCTCCTGTCCATGCGTCTGTGTCCTGGCCCATTTTTACCTTTCCCAGTTCGCAATCACGCACTTATGAGGCTTTCTTCTTAGTGGACTCTGTCTCTTTTCTTCACAGACTTTTGCGGGTCAGTGTCCTTTGGCTTCAGCCCTTCTTTCTTTGAGAGATGCAGACAGGAAGTATGGAATTCCCTATTTCTCTGCCACCTTGCCCACCCCTCTTTGTCCAATGTATTCTTAAAATCAAGGATAAATGTAAGTCTAACAAGACTACCATTAAAAGAAATAATGTTTTTTCAAGTGCCCCTTCTGCCCCTTTTTTTTTCTCTTTTCTTCTTGAATTCCTATGATCGGATATTTTTCCATTTGATTGCATCATTTAAATCTCTAATTCTCCTTTCCTGCTCCTGTATCATTTTGTCTCTCTTTTTCTTGGCTTCTTCTTTTTCCATAATTTTATCTTCTAATAAACCTATCCTCCCCTCTTTTTGATTTCTCTTTGATTTCTTTTGAAGTCTCTTTGATAATTTTTTACTCAGTGGCAAGAGCAAAAGATGTTACATTGAAGTCAAATCCAAGCCCTTGGGTGTGTTCTCTCTCCTCAGTATTTCTTTTTGCCAGTTTGGCAGTTCATCTGCGTTAATCAAATTCATCAGGCATTGGCAGGTGCCATTCCAAACTATTTAGTGTAATAATAATATTTAGTGCAATTCTTATGAAGTTATATGGTATTATTTTAATATGTGAATTAGCAAAAGTTTTATACTTCTCACGTTTTATTATTTAAAGCAGCACTCATCTTGATTGTCCCTTCCTTGTTTGCTGATTGGTCAGTTGGTCGGTTTTTAAAATATTTTAGACAAACGCAAAAGGTTCAATAACAAAATTGTACATTTGTTGATTACATAGCTATTTATAATTTTATTTATTATATCATAGTTCCACCGCCTACTAAGAGTTGTATGTAGTACATGGGGGATCTAGGATATCAGCTCCTTCAATCTCAACTTTAATTGAAAAATGGACAATTAAAGGTGCGTGAGTGGCTCAGTTGGTTGAGCATCCAACTTTGGCTTAGATCATGATCTCATGGTTTGTGGGTTCAAGCCCTGTGTCTGACTCTGTGCTGACAGTAGCTCAGAGCCTGGAGCCTGCTTCAGATTCTGTGTCTCCCTCTCTCTCTGTCCCTTCTCCACTCATGCACTGTTTCTCTCTGTCTCAAAAATAAGTAAACATTAAATCACTTAAAAAATGGACAATTAAAATTTGGCTTTTGCTAATACATGAAAATTTGTAAAGATAAGTACTTAACTCTAGAGAGCCATATGCTAAAATTTCACTATTAGTCAAAAGAACATATATATTGAACTTTGGATATGGTGAATTATATTCTGTTGTTTTCCCTTTACCAAAAACCCTTTAGGATAAACACATGATGGCCATAAATCATTAAGTTAGTATGCTCTTGAGTCAGGTAATCACCTAGTATTCACGCAGCATTTCCTTGAGCTCTATTCTCCCTGTACAAATGGGAAATTCTTATCCCACTATAAGAAACTATGACATACTTTCAACATGTTTTTAGAAGAAATGCACTGTTTTAAATGTCCATAGGATTTCCATGTAATAATAGTATGTATATATAAAATAGAAGCCACTGTTCATTTAAAAAATGTTTTATATGTATTTATATATTATAATTTATATATATTATGAAATAAAATAATAAATATAACAAAAAATAAAAATAATAAAATAATATAAACATTTATTTATTATAATTTATATGTAATATTATATATATAGAATAATATATACGTAATAATAAATTACAAAAGTTAATATATAACAGTAAATTCATAGAATAAATTAAATTCTAAATAACTTATAAATTTATATATTTATTAAATAACTACATACATATTAATATGCACATCCATAATAATAAATCTGTAATATATTTAATAAAGTATAACAGATATAATTTATATATTTATTATAAAATATCATAAGATAACATACAGTACATTAATAATTTATAATACATATAACATAAATATACTAGATTCATATAAATATAAAATATATTTATTATAAAATAAATATTTATATTTATTATATATGTGTATATTTGAAGTTTTTATTTTTTTAATTTATTTTGAGAAAGAGCATGAGTGGGGAGAGGCAAAGAGATGGGGAGAGAATTCCAAGCACGTTCCACACTGCCAGCAAAGAGGTCATATGGAGCTCAAACCCATGAACCTTGAGATCATGAACTGAGCCAAAATCAAGAGTTGGACATTTAACTGACTGAGACTCCCAGGTTCCTCTAATATAATGTTTTTGAATGAGAGAGGGTGAGTGGGAGAAGAGCAGAGAGACAGGGAAACAGAGGATCTGAAGTGGGCTCCTTGCTGATAGCAGAGACCTCAATGTGGGGTAGAACTCATGAACTATGAGATCATGATCAGAGCTGAAGTCATATGTTTAACTGATTGAGAAACCCAGGTTCCCTAAAGCCATGTTCTTTCCTCTCCAATGCTTTATGAGAAGAAAACAAAGGCCGTTTTAATCTTGAAATGTTTGTATGTGCAGTCATCATGAGTTTTTACTTTCCATCATCATTTACTCACTGTTCTAGATGTTTGGGTCTTTCCTGGTCTATATATATTTGCCATTGTACAGCTAGATTCTATCAAATGTTATCAGGTTGTTAACGGTTATATAATCCTTTCAGAGAGTATCTTTTTGTGTGTCTTCTGTTTTAGGGAAAAGGTAAATGATTTTATAACACTCTCAAGCCTTATATATCACTCACTTATAAATGACACTATTTATCCTAAAACACAACATGAAATGCATATTCACATGTGTTTAAATTCTCACTATGTGTGTGAGTATGCTATCTATAAAATTTCTCCTTAAATATACATATCAAGAGCAACCTCAGTACTAAAATAATATTACTTCAAAAAATTTCCCAGGCCAATTTTTTTATTTCTTTAAATTTTTAATGTTTTATTTTTGAGAGAGAGACAGACAGCTTGAGCAGGGGAGGGTCAGAGAGAGGAGGAGACACCGAATCTGAAGACAAGCTCCAAGCTCTGAGCTATCTGTCAGCACAGATCTCGACCCAGGTCTTGAACCCAAGAACCATGAGATCATGACCTGAGCCGAAGCCAGATGCTCAATCAACTGAGCCACCCAGGCACCCCCACAAGCCAATTCTTGTATTCCCATCCCTTATAGTGCTGAAAGTTTTCTGTTATTTCATTTCATTTCATTTCAATTTAGTTTAGGTTAGGTTATTTTTTTAAAGTTAATTATTTATTCATTCATTGAAATTCAAGTTAGTTAACTTATAGTGTATCATTTGTATCAAGAGTAGAATTCAACGATTCATCACTTATATAAAATATTCAGCACATGTCCCAACAAAGGCCCCTCTCAATGCCCATCAATCATTTAACCCACCTCCCCATCCACCTCCCCTCCAGCAGCCCTCTGTTCTCTATAGTTAAGAGTCTCTAATGTTTGCCTCCCTCCCTCATTTTATGATATTTTCTTTTTCTTTCTCTATGTTAATTTCTTTGTTTCTTAAATTTCCCGTATCAGTGAGATGATGCCTGTCATTATCTGATTGACTTATTTCACTTAGCATAATACATTCTAGTTCCATTGACATTGTTGCAAACAGCAAGATTTCATTTATTTTTTTATATCCAAGTAATATTCCCTTGTGTATGTGTGTGTGTGTGTATGTGTGTGTACATACTTCTCTATCCATTTATCAGTCAATGGTCATTTGGCTTCTTTCCATAATTTGCTGATTGTTGTTAGCACTGCTATAAACATTTGGGTACATGTGCCCCTTTGAATCAGGATTTTTGTATTCTTTGGATAAATACCTACTAGTGGAATTGCTAGGCCCCAGGGTAGTTCTATTTTTAACTTTTTGAGTACTCTTCATACTGTTTTCCAGAATGGCTACACCAGTTTGTATTCCCACCAATTGTATAAGAGGATTCCATTCATTCCACATCCTCTGCAACATCTGTTGTTTCCTTATTTGTTAATTTTAGCCATTCTAACAGGTGTGAGATGGTATCTCTTTGTAGTTTTGACTTGTATTTCCCTGATGATGAATGATGTTTAGCATCTTTTCATGTGTCTGTTAGTCATCTGGATATCTTCTTTGGAAAATTGTCTATTCTTGTCATTTGCCCACTTCTTCACTGGATTATTTTTTTGATAGGTTCTTTATAGATGTTGGATATTAACCCTTTAACCAATATGTCATTTCAAAATATCTTCACCTATTCTGTCGGTTGCTTTTAGTTTTGCTGATTGCTTCCTTTGCTAGGCAGAAGCTTTTTATCTTGATGAGGTACCAATAGTTTATTTTAGTTTTTGTTTTCCTTGCTTCCAGAGATATATCTAGTAGAGGTAAAAAAGTTGTTGACTATTTTCTCCTGTAGGATTTTGATGGTTTTCTGTCTTACATTAGGTCCTTCATCTATTTTGAATTTATTTTTTGTATGGTGTAAAAAACTAGTCCAGCTTCATTCTTATGAATGCTGCTGTCCAGTTTTCCCAACTCCATTTGCTGAAAAGACTGTATTTTTCCATAAGATATTCCATCCTGCTTTGTCAAAGATTATAGTGTGGGCCAATTTATGGATTCTCTATTCTGTTGCATTGATCTATGTGTCTGTTTTTGTTTCATTGCTATACTATCTTGATGGTTACAACTTTGTGATACAGTTTGGAGTCCGGAATTGTAATGCCTAGACTTGGTTTTTATTTTCAACATTACATGGGGTATTCAGGTCTTTTCTGTTCCATTAAATTTTTTAAATTGTTTATTCTAGCTCTGTGAAAAATGCTTGATATTTTGGTAGGGATTGCGTTGAATTTGTAGATTGCTTTGGGTAGTATCAACATTTTAATAATATTTTTTCTTCCAATCCATGAGCAAGGAATATTTTTCTATTTATTTCTGTCTTCATTAATTTATTTCATAAGTCTTTTATAATTTTCAGCATACATAATCTTTTCCTTCTTTGGTTAGGTTTATCCCTAAGTATCTTATGGGTTTTGGTGCAATTGAAAATTGGAACAATTCCTTGATTTCTCTTTCTGTTGCTTCATTATAATGTATAGAAATACAACACATCAATGGTGATTGATTTTATATCTTTATGACATTGCTGAATTCATGCATTAGTTCTATAAAATTTTTGGTGAGTCTTTCAGGTTTTCTATGTATGGTAACAGGCTTTCTCCAAAGAGAGAAAATTTGACTTATCCCTTACTTATTTGCATGTCTTTTATTTCTTTTTGTTGTCTGATTCTTGGGGCTAGACTTCCAGTACTATGTTGAACAACAGTGATGAGAGTGGACATCCTTGTCATGTTCTTGACCTTAGAGGAAAAGCTATCAGTTTTTTTCCCCATTGAGGATGATATTTCCCATAGGTCTTTTGTATATGGCTATTTTAATGTTGAAGTATGTTTCTTCTATGTCTGTTTTCTTGAGGGTTGTTATCAAGAAAGAATGCTGTATTTTGTCAAATGCCTTTTCTGCATCTATTGAGAAGACCATGTGGTTCTTATCTTTTCTTTTATTAATGTGATTCATAACATGGATTGATTTGTGGATATTAACCCACCCCTGCAGTCCAGGAAAAATCCCATACAATCATTTTTTAAATGTATTGATGGATTCAATTTGCTAGTATCTTGTTGAGAATATTTGCATCCATGTTCATTAGAGAGGTTGATCTGTAAGTCTCCTTTTTAGTGGGGTCTTTGGTTTTGGAATCAAGGTAATGTTGGCTTCATAAAATGAGTTTGAATTTTTTATTTTTATTTTTTAAACAGTTTCAAAATAATAGGTGTTAACTCCTTTTTAAATGTCTGGTAGAATTCCCCTAAGAATCCATCTGCCCCTGAACACTTGTTTGTTGGGAGATTTTTGATTATTTATTCAATTTGTTTACTGCTTATGGGTCTGTTCAAATTTTCTATTTCTTCCTGTTTCAGTTTTGGTAGTTTATCTCTTTCTAGGAATTTATCCATTTCTTCCAGATTTACTGATTTGTTAGTATATAGTTGCTTATAATATTGTTTTATAATTGTCTGCATTTTTGTGGTATTGGTTGTGATCTCTCCCATTTCATTTGTGATTTGATTTATTTGGGTCACTTACTTTTTCTTTTTGATAAAAATGTCTATGGGTTTACCAATTTTGCTAATTCTTTCAAAGATCTAGCTCCTATTTTTTATATGTTCTTTTTAATAAAAATTGATATCTTTGATTTCTGCATTAATCTTTATTATTTTCCTTCTTCTGTTGGTTTTGGGCTTTATTTTCTGTTCTTTTACAAGGCAAAATTGCCTCATTTGGCAATAAGGTTAGGTTGTGTATTTGAGACATTTCTTCCTTCTTTAGGAAATCCTGGATTTTTATATATCTCTCCCTTATGACTGACTTTGCTGTACCCCAAAGGTTTTAGATTATTTTATTTTTATTTTCATTGGCTTCCATGTACTTAATTTCCTCTTTAATTTCTTGTTTAACTCATTCATTATTTAGTAGGATTTTCATTAACCTCCAAGTACTTTGGTGTGACAGCTCATCAGCATAAGTTCAGAGTTTATGGTAAACAGTAACACACAGCCAGTGCCAGGTTTTGGTGCCCTAAGTCAGCATCTTTTTCCTATACCAGTAAACATGGCGGATATCTGTGGCCACTTTTGTGCCTCTGGGGATTTTTGCCCAAGGATAGGCAGTATGGTGTCTCCAAATGCACTCTAAGAAGGGGTACTTGTTCTCCCCATGTGGCACATGGGCCCCTCAGACTGTTGTTCCCTGGGATTTGCCCTGCTTCTTCACCAGATCACTACCAGACACTGAGCTCTGAAACATCAGACTCTGCATTCCACTGTTAATTAAAAAAAAAACTGGCAGTATTCAAACACATCTTTATCTGGATCAATGGTTTTGGGAAACATATTTCTTGTTCTTGTTCAGTCTGCTCCTACTCTCTCTCTCTCTCTCTCTCTCTCTCTCTCTCTCTCGTCAACCCACTCCTTCTCCAGTTACTTTCAGGGGTAGTACTTTTCTTCCATGATCCCAATGAGTGTTACTCTCTCCCCCTTTCTCTTTCTCTCTCTCTCTGTCCTCTCCCTAGGAAAACAGCTCCCTACCTTCTGTAGCACCACAACTTTTCTCTCCACGAACTCTGCTTTCTGCACTGCATGCCTATCACTTTGTAAATCCAAAATCACTGCGCATGGGGCACTAAATGCTCAATAAGGAGAACTCACGTTATTAAAAACAAAATCTTTTACCCTAAAAGTTTTGTTGTGTCTTGTTGTGATAGTATAGGCACCACATCAGCAGCAGTTCTGAATTCTACTACAAATAGACTCAAAATGCAGAATTAACAAAAACAGTACAAAGACAATACAATAGTGAAATCTCAAAAATCATGAAACATAGCTTCCTTAAATTTCAACGTGTCTATCTAAAAATCTATGTAGAAGAGTTTTTTTTTAATTTTTGTTTTATTTTTTAATTTTAATCAGACTGACTGTTTTCACTTAACAAAATATCCTCCAGTTAGTTCCATCTATGTTATTGCAAATGGCAATATTTCATTCTTTCTCATTGCAAAGTAGGGTCCCATTCTATATATGAACCACATCTTCTTTATCCATTCATTAGTTGATGGACATGTGGGTTCGTTCCATAATTTGTCTATTGTTGGTAGCACTGCTATAAACTTTGGGATACATGTGCCCTTATAAATCAGCACTCCTATATCATTTGGATAAATTCTTAGTAGTGCTATTGCTGGGTCATAGGGTAATTCTATTTTTAATTTTTTGAGGAATCTCCACACTGTTTTCCAGAATGGTTGCATCAGTTTGTATTCCCATCAAGAGTGCTGGATGGTTCCCATTTCTCCATATCCTCGGCAATATCTCTTGTTTCCTGAGCTGTTAATTTTAGTCTCTCTAGTGGTGAAAGGTGGTATCTCACTGTGGTTTTAATTTGTATCTCCCTGATGATGAATGATATTAGGCATCTTTTCATGTGTCTGTTGGCCATCCTGATGTCTTCTTTGGAAAAGGGTCTATTTATGTTTTTCTGCCCATTTCTTCACTGGATTACTTGTTTTTCTGGTGTCATGTGAAGTGAAATAAGTCAGTCAGAGAAAGAGAGGTATCAAATGCTTTTACTCATATGTGGAATTTGAGAAACTTAACAGAAGACCATGGAAGAAGGGAAGGGGAAAGTAGGTCAAACAGAGAGGGAGGCAAGCCATAAAAGACTCTTAAATATAGAGAATAAACTGAGGGTTGAAGGGGGTGGGGAGCCAGGGGCATTGAGGAAGGCACTTGCGATGAACACTGGGTGTTTGCAGACGGAATTTTCCTCTACATGGAAAACCTGAAATACTCGACCAAATAATTGCTAGAACTGATGCACAAATTTAGTAAATTCACAGCATACAAAACCAAAGTACAGAAATATGTTGCATTTATATACTCCAATAATGAAGCAACAGAAAGAGAAGTCAAGGCATAGATCTCATTTACAATTTCACCACAAGTCATAGATATCTAGAAATAAACCTAATTGAAGAGGTAAATGATCTGTATTTTTAAAACTAAAGAAAACTTATGAAAGAAATTGAAGACAAAATGGAAAGGTCTTCCACACACATGGATTAGAAGAACACATATTGTCAAAATACTGCACACAACAATCTACACATTTAAACAATCCCTATCAAAATACCACCAGCATTCTTCGCAGAGCTAGAATAATCCTAAAATTTGTAAAGTACCACAAAGGTCCTGAATAGCCAAAGAAATCTTGAAAAAGTAAAAGCAAAGCTGTAAGCATCACAGTTCCGGACATTAAGTTATATTACAAATTTTATTAATCAAGGTAGTATGGTAATGGTATAAAAACAGACACATAAACAATGGAACAGAATAGAAAACCCAAAAATGGACCGAAAACTATATGGTCAACTAATCTTTGACAAAACAGTTAGAATATTTAATGGAAATTAAAAAAAAATCTCTTCAACAAATGATGTTTGGAAAACAGGACAGCAACATGCAAAAGAATGAAACTGGAACAGTTTATTACCACATACACAAGAATAAATTCACAATGGTTGACCTAAATGTGAGACATGAAACCTTAAAAATCCTAGATAAGAACACTGGCCATAATCTCTTTGACATTAGCCATAGTAAATTCTTACTAGGTAAGTCTCTGGAAGCAAGGGAAACAAAAACAAAAATGAACTATTGGGACTTACCAAGATAAAAAGCCTGTGCACAGCAAAGGAAACAATCAACAAAATGAAAAGTCAAAGTTTGGAAAAGGAGAATATATTTACAAATGACATAC
>NC_043717.1:66565523-66597845 GCF_006229205.1 Suricata suricatta | reverse complement strand
TTAACTCTAGAGAACAAAGTGAGGATTGCTACAGGGAGGTGGGGTGAGGGATAAATGAATGATAATTAAGGAGAGCACTTGTTGGGATGAGCAGTGGGTGTTATATATAAGTGATGAATTATTAAACTGTACTCCAGAAATTGATATTACAGTGTATGCTAAATAACTGGAATTTAAATAAAAACTTGAAACAAACAAAAAAAATTAAAAACATCTGATCAGTAAAAAACAGAGTAGGAAATGTATTTTTTTATTATAATTATATCTGCAGTTCAGAGAACATAGTAGTTGCTATGTTTATTGAAAGACTGAATAAACAATTTTACTGTTTCTTAGGATTTGTTTAAAATTAGTAAAGCTATTATTGTTGGCATGCATTTAAGTGCATATATGTTCTCCATGCAGGGGTAGTAGAGAAAGTTCCTGACAGACTAACTTAAAATTCTAAAGAGTTTATTTCTACAGGAACATGGACATACATGGTGGTTAGACTTGAGAGAACAAATCACATTTAATTTCAGGTACAAAAGGAGATGAGTAGACTTTTATTTTACTTTAAGCTTGCCTTAAAATTTGGTATGTTTACTATAAATAGCATTATTTCTAGTGATAATTCATTTCTGAAATGCAGCAAACAATGTTTGAAATACTATCCGTTTGTAAGATGCAGATTGATTCTACCTAAGAAGAAAAAGTGGTATTTCAAGCATTAGCATTTTCCAACATCTGATCTTTGAGAGAAAATGGGTTTGTATGCTTTTAGAAAGCATACTACTTATATTTGTATAATTCAATTCATTTTTCTAGCTATCCTACAGTATATGCTTTATTTCTAACATATTATATGTAAAAACAGTAGGTCTGTGATGAAATTGCATTTTCATTAGGAATGATACATTACATAGAAAAGAGGGAGAATGATTATATTCATCACTACAATGTTGGAGTAAAAGATCCCAGATGCTATACCTCACATAAATTAAGTTAGACAGCTATTTATGAAAAAAATAGATCAGGAGACCATTTAAGAAACATTAGTACACAGGGGTAACTGGATGGCTCAGTTGGTTAAGCATCTGACTTTGTCTCAGGTCATAATCTTGCAGTACTGGGTTCCAGCCCCGCGTCAGGCTCTGTGCTTCCAGCACAGAGTATGGAGCCTGCTTTGGATTCTATGTTTCCCTCTCTCTCTGTCAACTTTGCTCACGCTCTCTCCCAAAAATGAATAAACATTTAAAAAATAAAAAAAGAAACATCAGTAAACAGTGAAACAAAAATTTTAGAATAATCACACAAAAAGGAAGGAAGGGCAGTTTTATTTTGTCTGAGTAATCCTCATTCTCTAGCTTGCACTACTCCCTAACAAGAGGGAACTCTTTAACTTGAAAGTGTTCCCCTCACTGGGAAAAAGGATTGCAGAGTGAACGCCAAGCTTCCCCAGTTATTCAGGGCACTGCATAGAAGACCCACTTCAGTTTCATCCCACTCAGACACTAGCAAACCTGAAACACATAGAGATGGCTTGGAACAGGGAGGAATGGTGAGAGTTACCAGTTTTCAGCCACACAGTGGGAGAAACTGCAATTCCTAGTGGCCTGCTCTACAGAAGATGCCAGGAGTGCTTGCCACTGTAGAAACCAATGGTCAGCACATACACTACAGACCCTCTTACAGATTTTTACTAAGTTCCCTCTGCCGCACACAGGTTTTCATGTTAGTAAACACCAGCTATATGAGTCCCTCTCTATCCCCTTACCAATTACTAGAGCCTAGGGTCTGCATTGACAGCAAGCCCCAGCTTCTGAGGTTGCGTAAATACAATACACCAGCCTAGACCCTCTATAGCTGACCCCCACCTCTGTGTGTGTACTTGAGGTTAGAGCCCCCAGCTACACACCTGCATCCATTGGGTCAAGTCTCTCAACATCAGCCTTTACTACCATGTACGTTTCCAGGGAATACCTTGAAGGCACAATAATGCACACTGACAGTGACAGCTCTCTTAGCTAACTTTGGGCTCAGATCTGGTCTTATCTCCTGTCACTGGCCCTCACAAAGAATCAAAGAAATGTGGCACCACTAAATGAACACAGTAAACTTACCATAACTGACTCTAAAGAAATAGAGATACATGAATTGCCTAAAGCATAATTCAAAATAATTATTATAAACACATTCAGAGAGCTACAAGATAACACAAATTAAAAGCTTAAAGTTAAAAAAAAAACCAGGAAAACAATATAAGAACAAAAGGAGAAGCTCAACAAAAAGATGGAAAACATTAATTTGAGAACAGAAATTTTGAGGTGGAAAAATGTAATAACGGTCATCTAAAACTAGAGAGCAATGAGAAAGAATGATATATGGCCATTTGTAGGAAAGTGGATGGACCTTGAGGGTGTCTTGCTAAGCGAAATAAGTCAGGCAGAGAAGGATAGATACCATATGTTTGCATTCATAGGTCTAACAGGAGAGACCTGGCAGGGGACCATGGGGAGAGGAAGGGGGAAAGAGAGCGGGGAAGAGCGAGAGACAGAGATCAAGGGAGACTACTGAATACTGAAGACGAACCATGGACTGAAAGGGGGGAGGGGGTGATGGTCATGGTGGGGGGCACTTGTGGGGAGAAGCACTGGGTGTTATATGGAAACTAATTTGACAATAAACTATTATAAAAGAAAAAAAAAGAAGTAATGGTTAAGAATTTCTTTAAAGTAGTTAGAAATTTAGACATCCAAGTTTGCAAAGATCACAAGTTTCCAAATAAATTAAACTGAAAGTGATCTTCTCTGAGACACATTATAGTAAAACTGCCAAAAATCAAAGGCAAAGAGAGAGTCCTTAAAGTAGCAAGAGAAACGAAACTTGTCACTTACAAAGGAAATCCCATAAGGTTATCAGTGGGTTTCTGAGCGGATACCTTACAGGTCAGAAGAGATGGTGATATATTTCAAATGTTGAAAGAAAAAAAATGCCAAAAGTATTCTTTCAGAAATTAAGGAAAAATAAAGAATTCCTTAGACAAAGCTGAAAGAGTTCACTACAACTAGACTTGTCTTACAAGAAATGCTGAAAGAAGTTCTACAAGCTGAAATGAAAGGGCACTAATTAGTAATGTGAAAGCATGTGAAAATACTCAATACATTAATAAATGTGTAGTATGACAGTGTAATATTGTTCTTGACTAATCACTTAACTCTCGTATAATGGAAAAAGAATGGAAATATTGAAAATGTCTATAGCTATAACAATCTATTAAGAAATATACTATACAAAAATTCATAAATTGTGACAACAAAACCATAAAATATATATGGAGGAATAAAAGGGTATTTTTGGCTTTGTGAAATGAGATTTAGGTAGGACCTTGAAGAATTGTCAATCACAGAAAGTGGAGGTTAAGACTCATGACATTTCAATTGAGGGTGGCAACATAAAAAATCACAAGAATAATCATGATGTATATGAAGAAAATATATCACTAAGCAGAAAAAAGAGAGAGATGGTTGGACTGGATTATAAGATAAAGCTCTCTGATCTTGATGCAGAAGTCAATGTGGGGCATATTTAAGCTTGCAGAAAAATTAAGAAAAGTACCCTGATGATACTAAATAAAATGGAATGAAGATAGAGAAGCCTTGATTCCAAGGATATACTGATGTAGCAGCTGCAATAATTCATAGATGTGTTTTGGGACATTTATGGATAGCATAGTGTGAGTGAAGAACGGGAAATTAATCTGAGGCATTTTCTGAGGAATTTATGAAATGATTTAGTGATACGTTTGATAGAGTGAATAAGAAAAAATAATGACTCAAAGATAAACTCAGAATTTTAAGTTTCAAAATGATTGTTATCTTAGAATTCAAAACGCAGGGGCACCTGGGTGACTCAGTTGGTTAACCGTCCTACTTTGGCTCATGTCATGATCTCACGGTCGGTGGGTTTGGGCCCCATGTCAGGCTCTGTGCTGACAGCTCACATACTGGAGCCTGCTTTATTTTTTTTTTTATGTTTTTATTTATTTTTGATACAGAGAGAGACAGAGCATGAGAGGGGGAGGGGCAGAGAGAGAAGGAGACACAGAACCGGCAGCAGGCTCCAGGCTCAGAGCTAGCTGTCAGCACAGAGCCTGATGTGGGGCTCGAACCCATGAACGTGAGATCTGACCTGAGCCGAAGTCGGAGGCTTAACCGACTGAGCCACCCAGGCACCCCCTGGAGCCTGCTTTAGATTCTGTGTCTGCCTTTCTCTCTGCCCCTCCCCTGCTTTAACTCTGTGTCTCTCTCAAAAATAAACATTAAAAATTAAATTAAATTAAAAAATAATTCAAAAAGCAGAAAAGGAGTCTGACAATAAGCAAGGATGGGAGCAGTGGAGAAGGAGTATGATGTACTTAAAATGAAGAATGCCTAAAATGTTTAAGCAGAAAATGCACAGTTTACTTTATAAAACTACATAAAAATTATCTTCATCTTCTGTTCCCTAGACCCCTACACTAAGATATCAGAGTTCCACATTTAATGACAAGACAGTCTGTGGAGTTACAAGGAATTGGGACATGAAATGATATTTAAATTCCATTATCATTCCACAGTTACTCATCTATGCCTTGGTAGACTTGTTACAGCATTTGATATACTGGGAGTTTCTAAAGAGTATCTTAAGTCATTGCATCTCGAAGCTTTATCTAGGTTAGGGATGCTTCTTGTTATAGCACATTAGGAAACAGCACAAAGTAAATTACATTGAAAAGCTTTGATTTGTTACCAGAATTTGTTACATTCCTCTTTCAACCTTGAGACTGAAAGCAAAAAAGTAATAACGTGACAGTGATAGAGAAATGCAACTTTTACTGAGATCGATAAGAACCTATTTGCTACAATATTTGCTTTTAATAATTTAATCATTCAAATACTTCAGAGAGAGACATAAATATTTGATTATAAAGTTTCTATAATTTATACAACTTTGGTTTTAAACACATCTTTCAAATATACTATCATTTTATATTAATACTATTGACAATATGGTTTTAGCTCTTAAATCAGTTACTTAATTGTACCCCTGCATTGGATTGCACATGACATATTAGTAAATAAGTAAATAAGCATACACTTTTACAAATGAGGAACAAATACTCTCTTTTGCAAAATCTAAGCAAATGAGTCTACCTTGATGTTTATCTTCACAGATGTTTTTGGAAAGTTCCCTTTAATTAGCACCAGTCAGGTACAGCTGTGACCATTTGAGACGTAAAGTCTGAGTTATTTACAAGAAGTAATAGCTGAAAGTGGAAATGAAAAATTCCCACATTTAGTGAATTACATCATGAATGTCAGTAAATGAACCTGTTTGGCTTAATTGCATTTCTTAAATATCAAAATATCTACAAAGAACACAGACTCATGTAAAAGTTAATAGGATGTTGGTACCAGTTGCTGGGAATGAAAATCGGTGTAGCCACTCTGGAAAAGAGTATGACAGTTCCTCAAGAAAGTAAAAATAAAACTACCTTATGATCCAGCAACTGCACTACTAGGTATTTTTCTAAAAGACACAAAAATCTAGATTAGAAGAGTTACACGCACCCCAGTGTTTATAGCAGCATTATCAATAGCCAAACTATGGAGAGAGCCAAAATGTCTAAATTATGAATAGATAAAGATATGGTGCGTGTGTGTGTGTGTGTGTGTGTGTGTGTGTGTGTGTAATACGAATCTCCATCAAAAAGAATTAAATCTTGCCATTTGCAATGATGCGAGTGTAGCTTGAATGTATTATACTAAGCAAAATAAGTCAAGTAGAGAAAGAGAAATACCATATGAATTCACTCATATGTGGAATTTAAGAAAGAAAAAGATAAACGTGTGGGAAGAAGGGAGAAGAGAAGAGAGGGAAACAAACCATAAGAGACTTTTAAGGATAGAGAACAAACTATGGGTTGATGGAGGGAGGGAGGTGGGAGGGGGAAGATGAGTGATGGGTACTAAGGAGGGCATTTGTTGTGATGAGTTTTTGGTGTTGTGTGTAAGTCATGAATCACTGAATTGTACTTCTGAAACCAATATTGTACTGTATTAATGAACTAAAACTTAAATTAAAAAAATTGACATCATACCTCTGTTATAGTGGCAAACAGTATTTAGTTGCATTTGCAATTGATCCTGAAAATGTTAACATCAAAATCTCATGTATACACTTCAATAAGGCAATAAACAAATAAATAAACTTACTGATTATTTTTACCTCAGTAGGATGTAGTTTTTGACGAATAGCCATCCTGACGGGCATGAGACTTTACAGGTGATTGCTGATGTTGAACATTCTTTCATATACTCATTGGCCATTTATATGTCTTTTTGGAGAAATATCCATTCAATTTCTTTGTTTATTTTTTATATTTTTTTAATTTTTTATTTCATTTTTAAAAACTGGACTATTAATTTTATTTGTTCGGGTTTTTGCTTGGTGTTGTATGAGTTCCTTATATGTTGTGCAATATATATCTTATCACATATATGGTTTGCAAGTATTTTCTCCCATTCTTTACATTACCTTTTACTCTGCTGATTGTTTCTTTTGCTGTTCAAAAGTTTTTAATTTGATATAGTTCCTTTTGTCTATACTTTGCCTGTATTTTTGATGTCATATTCATGAAATCATTGTAAAGACTAATGTCAGAAAACTTTTCTCATATTTTTTATTATAGGAGTTTTAGAACTTTAGGTCATGTGTTTAAGTTTTTTAATCCCTTTTGTGTCAATTTTTTTGTGTATGGTGCAAGATAAGTTCCAATATCATTTTTATGGGTGAATATCCAGTTTTCCCAACACCATTTGTTGAGGATATTATCCTTTTTCAATTGTGTATTCTTGGAGCAAAGGTTATTTCACCAAAGATATGTGGATCTATTTCTGGTCTTATATTCTGTTTCATTGATCTTTGTATCTGTTTTTATGCAGTACCATACTGTTTTGTTTATTGTAGCATTGTAATATGTTTTGAAATAAAGAAGCGATATGCCACAAGCATTTTTCTTCCTCAAATTGATTTGGCTATTCATGGTCTTTTGTGGTTCATACGAAGTTTAGAATTATTTTTTTTCTATTTATGTAAAAACACCATTTTAGTTTTGATAAGGGCTGCATTGAATCTGTAGATTCCTTTGGATAGTTTGAACATTTTCACAATATTATGCCTTCCAAGTCATGAACACAAGACGATTTTATCTTCTGTGTCTTTAATTTATTTCATCAATGTGTTCTAGTCTTTATTGCACAAGGCTTTAAGCTCCTTAGTAAGTTTATTCTTAAGTATTTTATTCTTTTTAAGACTATTATAAATGTTATTTTCTTAGTTTCCTTTTTTGGTAGCTTGTTGTTAGTATATAAAAATGCAACTAGATATTTGTATGTTGATTTTGTATCCTGAAACATAACTGGATTTGTTTGTTCTAACAATTTTTTTAGTGGAGTCTGTTGGATTTTCTTGATATGAGGTCATGTCACCTGCAAACAGGGATAATTTTGTCTCTTCCTTTCTGATTTGTATGCCTTTTATTTTTTCTCCCTAAATGCTCTGGATAGCTTTTCTAGTATAATTTTAAATAAATGTGGCAAGAGTGAGTATTCTGATCTTATAAGAAAGTTTTGTATGAATTTGGCATCAGGGCAATCTTGGCTTTACAAAGTGAGTTCAGGGGTATTCCCTCCTCTTCTGTGTCTTGGAAGTTTGAAGAGGGTTGACATCAATTCCCTTTCAAATATTTGGGAGAATTTACCAGTGAAGCTGTTGAGTCTGGGCTTTTCTTTGTTTTGTGGCAACCAATTACTGACTCAAACTCTATGAGAGTTATAGGTCTGTTCAGACTTTTTAGTTGTTCATGATTCAGACATGGTGGGTTGTATGGTTTCATGAATTTACTCAGTTCTTCTATATTATCCAATGTGTTTGCATTTAATTGTTTATAGTAGTCCCTTATGATTTTTTATCTCCATGAAATTAGTTGTAATGTTTCTTCTTTGGTATCTTATTTTATTTAAATCTCTCTTATTTACTTAGTCAAGCTGAAGTTTTTCAATGTTATGTTTTTAAAAAACCAACTTTTAGTTTTACTGGTATTTTCTGTTATGTTCCTATTTTCTATTTAATTCATTTCTCCTTTTTATCTTTGTTATTTCATTTCCATGCTAAATTTAGGGTCAGTTTGCTCTTTTGTTCAAACTCCTAATAGTATAATGTTACATTGTCTATTTAAGATCTTTCTTATTTTTTAATGTAGATATTTATTGCTATAAATGTTTATTTTTTTCCCACAGACTTATGTTTACTTCTACTCTCTTGCTTTACATATTTGTAAAAATTATCTTGCCTATAATACTTTCTTCTTGCTTTTCCTTCCTTTAAAAAAATAAATCCAGGTTAGTTAACAAATAGTGTAATAATGATTTCAGGTGTAAATGTAGTGATCCATCATTCACATACAACACCCAGTGCTCATCCCAAGTGCCCTCCCTAATGCCTATCACCGATTTGGCTCATTCCCCCATCCAATATCCCTCTAGCAACCCTCAGTTTGTTCTCTGTATTTAAGAGTATCTTATGGAAATAATATTTGTAAAAGGTCTCCTATGTGCCAAGTACTATAGCTCAGTACTTTGCAATATCTCATTTGGAGATAGGATTTAATAAAATTTACAATAAATAAAAAAAATGGGCAGATCTTAGAATTTTTGTTATGGCTTAGTTAGGTTTTGAGGTATTTACTGCTTATGTTAGATTCTTATATCACACCATTTTGAGATTGCAGCTATCATGCAGATACTAATAATTCGCTTAAGATTCATGTTAGTTCCTAATATTTATGAGGTAATACAGTCAGTATAATTCTCGCTGATTTGCAGAAAGGAATAAAATAGAAAAAAATTCTCAAGATAAATAACACTTAATAAAAGGCTAACAAATACTTAACAATATTCATGCGATAAAACAGTCATATAAGAAGAAATCCTACATGTAAGACTTCATGGAAAGACAAACATTGCATAAGGAGGATTCACTCAACATCATTTTCAGCTACATCTATATTTAGAAAAGTAGGCAAAATTATTGTAAAAGATTTAAAAGGTCTACTTAACCTTTCTGTAAGAATTATAATTGATTAAAATGTAGAATTCATGAAGTCGTAAATGTCAATTTGAGGTATTTCAGAATCTGACATGCAAAAGCATCTTCTGTCAATTTATAAATAAAAATATGTTAACAAATAATTGTTTAATGTAGATGTTTATTGTTAAGTGTTAAGTTATTCTTAACACTGCCTTTTCTTCATTTTATAAGTTTTAGCATTTTCTGTTTCATTTCATTTATCATACATGTTTCATTTCATTTATCATACTAATTTCTTCTTTGACCCATTTGTTGTTTACTTTCCATATATTTCTGAATTTCTCAAGTTTCTTCTCATTATTGATTTCTACTGTCATACTACTGTGGTTAAAAAAGATACCAGATATTGTTTAATTTTATTTAATTTGTTAAGCCTTGTTTTGTGAGTCTAGGCTGTGATTTATCCTGAAGATATTCTGTGTGTGCTTCAGAAGAAGGTATAGTCTGTTCTTGCTGGGTGGAATGCTCAGTATGTGTTGGTTAGGTCCATTTGGTCTATAATGATATTTAAGCCCTTATTTCTTTATTGTTTTTCTGTCTTTCCACTATTGAATAGTGTCTTCGCACTACTGAGAAAAATATATTGAATTCCCCTAAGGTCATATTGTTGTCTACTTCTCCTTTTGGCTCTGCTGATATTTACTTTACATATTTAGGTGTTCTGATATGGGGTACATATATATTTTTAATTGTGATTCTTACTAGTGGATTGAAACTTTCATCATGATATAAAATTCTTCTTTGTCTTTTATGGCAGTTTTTGACTTAAAGTCTATTTAGCCTGATATAATATTAATCACTCTTGCACTATTTTGGTTACCATTTGCATGGAAATAGCTTTTCTATCTCTTCAATTTCAGCCTATGAGTGTCCTTAAATCTAAAATGTCAACTTATGGAAAGAGCCCAAATGTCCATTGACTGATGAATGGATAAAGAAGAAGTGGTATACATAAACACAATGGAATATTACTCAGCAATCAAAAAGATTGAAATCTTGCTATTTGCAACAATGTCAATGGAAGTGTATTGTGTTAAGTGAAATAAGTCAGAGAAAGACAAATATCAAATGATTTCTCTCATATGTGGAATTTAAGAAATAAAATAGATTAACATAGGTAAAGGGAAGGAAAAATAAGACAAAAGAGAGAGGGAAGCCAAACATAAGAGATTCTTAAACACAAAGAACAGACTGAGGATTGCTGGGAGGATGGTAGATAGATGGGGGAATGGGAAAAATGGGTGATTGTCATTAAGGATGGCATTTGTTGTGTTGAGCACTGGGTGCTACATGTAAGTGATAAATCACTAAATTGTATTCCTGAAACCAATATTGCAGTATGTGTTAACTAACATAAATTTAAATTTAAAAAAAAGAAAAAGAATTTAAAAAAGTAAAATGAGCTTCCTGTGGACAGTATATAGGTGTATTTTGTGTCTAACCTAATCAGCCATTCCACACTTTTTATTGGAACATTTAATTCATTTATATTTAAAGTTATTATTAATGAAAGGATTTATTTGTCTTTTATTAGTTTTATAGTTCTTCTGTCTGTCTTTTCCTGTATGGTTATTTTGATGGGCATTTTTTTTCCTGTATTGCTATGCTTTACTTTTTTCTCTTTTTCTTGTGTATATATTTTGTTTTGTGAACCTTGAGGATTACATAAAATGTCTTATAGTATATTTTAAGCAGATAACAACTTTACTTCAATCACACACAAAATTTATACTCCTTAACTTATCTCCCCTCCACACACACTCTGCTTTTATTGTCAACATTTACATCTACTTATCTTATGTATCTTTTAACATATTTTAGTTGTAGTTTGTCGTTTAACTTTTATATTCTAATTAAAAGTGATTTATCCACCACCATTGTATTAATACAGTGTTCTGCATTTACTCACGTATTTAACTTTAACCAATGAATTTCGCAATTTCTTCTATTATCACATTGCTGTTTTGTTTCCTTTTGTTAAACTTGAACTCTCTTTAGTATTTCTTATGAGGCAGGTCTAGTTGTAATAAACTTCCTCAGCTCTTGAACCTTTATTTCTTCTTTTTTGTTTGAAGAACAATTTTTCCAAGTATGGTGTTCTTGGTTAGAATTATTTTTTCTTTCAGTACTTTTAGTATATCATCTCACTCCCTTTTATTCTCCATAATTCCTATTGTAAAATTCACTGATAGTCTTATGAGGACCTCCTTGTACATTACTAGTCACTTTTCTCTTGCTGTGTTGAAATTTCACTCTTTGTCTGAGGTTTGAAATTTAATGATATTGTGTCTCAGCAAAAATTACTTTGACTTCATCTTATTTGGTGTCATTGGGCTTCTTGAAACAAGAAACTATAGCTTCTTAGCTATAGTCATGATGCTGTACATTAAATTCCTTGTGCTTATTTATAACTGGAAGTTTGTAACTTTTGAACACCTTCTTCCAATTCCTCCTCCCCAAAACCTTTGTCTCTTTAACCACAAGTCTGATATTTTTATCTATAAGTTTGTTTAGATTCAGTATAAAAGAGATCATACAGTATTTTCCAGTCTCTGGTTTATTTCACTTAGCCCAATGCCTTCAATGTCCATTCATCTTTTTGCAAATACTAGGATTTCCCAATTTTTAAATAAATTATACATAGACATAGATATAAAATATATCTCATAATTCCTTATCCATTTATGCAGGATATTTGATATTTGACAATGGAGAAAATAACATTCAATGGAGAAAAGACACTGTCTTCAATAAATGGTGCTGGGATAATTGGATATCTATGTGTAAAAGAATAAAAAGGGACCCATATCTTATACCACTCACAAAAATTAACTCAAAATGAAAAAAAAACTTAAATTTAAAATCTGAAACCACAGTGGGTGCTATATGGAAACCAATCTGACATTAAACTATTAAAATTTTTTTTTAAATCTGAAACCAGGGCCTTAGTAGCTTGTTGTTTGGAGACCTGAATAAGATCTACATGTGCACTGAATTCCCTGGTCTGGGGAGTCCACCAGTTTTGCTCTTCAGACAGAAGAAGCCAAGGTTTGTGCTCTCTGTTTAACTGCCACTGGTTGTGTGTAAATGTGTTGAATGGGCTATGCTGCTTCCTGTGTTCTCTGGTTAGGTTCCCTGATTGGACAGGTTGAATGTTGTATTCAGTGCTCAGTGGAGGCCAATACTTAGGTTTCACGTCTGGGCAAAGCAAGAAAATAAAATTCTCTTATCTTAACTCAAGCTAACCTGCAAGTTCGCTGGCTGAACAGGGCAACTGGCTTTGCCCTAACAACTGTGAGTTCTGTCTGTTCTTCTCCTAGCTTGAGTGCTGCTGGACCACATAATTTTCAGGTATTTTAATTACCCCTTCTGGTCATATTGGTCCAGAAGACACTCTCTACAGTGAGTGGGAATATACCCTTGCCTGGGTAGGAGGCAGAAGGGCCATTATATGCTACTCTCAATTTTTAAAATAGGATCTCTGGATAGAAGGGGCCAGAAGCTACCTTCAACCTTGTCTATGAATCAGTTCTCTTCCTGTGCATAACACTAGAAGCTTCCATTCTCAGTATTGGCTTTGCTCTGAAAGCAATCATTGCTGTCCACTTGACTCCGGGCTCCAGTGCCAATGGGTTTTACTACTTCCAGGAGTTGTTACCACCACTTATGGTAGATAAGGCTGGAAGACCTCTTCATAGGGTTATCTCAGAGGTGTCTTGTTCTTGAATAGATGTTAATTGTTCTTGTGAGGGGGAACAGAGTCATGAAAAACTTATGTTTCCATTTTGGGGCCATTACATTCAGTCATTATTTTTTGAATAAGCTTTCTGATCCTTTCTCTATCTTCGCCATCTATGTGACTCCATAATTCTTGATGGTGTCTTTTAACTTCCCCTTAAACCTTTTTCACTCTTTCATTTTTTTCTGCCTCTGATTAAATTATTTCCAATAACTTGTTTTCAACATTCCTGATTCTATCTTATGTTTGATCTAGTCTGCTGCTCAATTCCTCTAGTGATTTTTTTTTCAGTTTAATTATTGTGTTTTTCAGCTCCATAATTTCTGTTTAGCATTTTTAAATATTTTCTATCTCTGTTGAAATTTTCACTTTTTGCATTGTTTTTTGACCTTGTTGAACATCTTTATGATAGTTATTCTGAATTCTCTGGCAGGTAAAACATATATTTCTATTTCAATAAGTTCAATTTCTGAAGATTTATCTTATTCTTTTGTTTGGAACATATTTACCAGTTCTTCATTTTCCCATTGAAGTTCTGTGTTGAAGTCTGCATATTAAGCATTTAGCCACATTTTAAGGCCTCATAAAATAGAAAATCCCTACCAGTCATCTCAGCCAGATATTCTGGGATCGTCTCATAACTTTGTGCTAATTTAACATATTTTATTTTATTTTTTGCATCCCTTGTATGCTATGTCTCATTGACATACCAGCATAAGAGAAACCATTGGGCAGCATACAGAAAAGTTAGACTACTGAAAACTCCATCCAACTATTTTCCTCCCCTGGGAGAATTTGGGAAATGGGTTTTTTATTTGCTCATTATGTGCTAAACTAGATGGTGGTGGCCGGGGTTTATGTCAACTGCCATTAGGATTACCCATCTTTGTTCTTACTTGTCCCTAGGTGGCTAGGTTATGTCAGGTTCCATCAGCACTCTAAGATAGGCAAGGTAGAAGCTATTCCTTTGGGGCATCCCTCAAAAAAGTTTTGCTTTTGATGTCCAGAACAACTCTTTTCCTCTTCAGGGAGAAACAGACAGCTTCAGTTTTTGTATACTCAATTTATGCTGAGCTAGAAAAAGTAGTCATGACTTTTAGCATGGCAAGCCATAATTTTTATTCTCCTTCAGGTGGCTAGATTGTGCCAAAACTGTCAGAGCTCTAAGAGAGGTAAGAGAAATGCCAATTTTTGGACACCCTTGTTGAATATGGAGTGTTGGATGCATGGATCAACATTTTCCTTCCCTATAAAGAGGTTGAGAATTGGGATATTTCATCTGCTTGTTCTGTGATGACCAGTGGGGAGGAAGGATGGCTTCTATCACCTCTGAGCTCTTGAACTGACAGAATAGAATCCAGTTCTCTGTAGAGCTTTCTTGGAAGTTTGGTTACCTCATATGTGAACTAACCCTTTTACTCCCTCTGGAGAAGTTTGGTACTAGAGGATCTCTTGATCATATGTCACAATGGTGAGAGTAGGGATTTTGGTGAGAGTATCCTGTATCTCCTTATTGGTTTCAGTGAGTCTAGTTTCATGTTCAGTTGGATGTAAAAGAGGCTTTCAATTAGTTTCTGAATTTCTCATAAAGGGAATTGGTTCATGAATGATAGTTAATAGATGTGTTTGTGGGTGAAAAGTAGGTCCAGGGTTTCCTCTTCACCATCTGCTGATGTTGCAAAAAACATTATTTCTTTTAATGGTAGGCTTGCTAGACTCACATTTATCCTTGATTTTATGAATACATTGGACAGATAGGGGTGGGCAAAATGGCAGAGAAATAAGAAATTCCATACTTCCTTCCTGCATCTCTCAAACAAAGAAAGGCTGAAGCCAAGGGAGGCTGAACAGCAAGAGTCTGGGAAGAAAAGAGACAGAGTTCACTAAGAAGATAGCCTCATAGGTGTGTGATTGCGAACTGGAGAAGATAAAAACGGGCCAGGACACAGAAGCACGGACGTGAGGGACCCCCTCTGCAGAGAAACAAAGGGAAGAGTAAGTGCTGATGACACTGCTTGTAGAAAATTCCCTGGAGAAGAGAAAATCCTCAGCCTGGGAAAGAGAGGGATCCTATCATCCCATCGCTAACCAAAGGGTGTTCGGAGAGAGATCCTATTTCTAATGGTGGAGCTTTCAATGCGCTGGGAGTCCTTGTCCCAGAAATTCCCTCTGGGATAGGCAGTATGCAAGGGACTCAGTTGGCATCAGGAGGAGCTCCCCTACTCGATCCCCTACTAGGAAGTACCCCGGCTTGTGGGATTACATTTCAGGCTATATTATTAATGTGCATCAAATAAGATGTGGAAACAAGGCTGGGGTTGGACATAGAACATGGGCCACCTTAGCTGGGCACACAGTACAGTGAGATCAGACCCAAAAAAGTGATTTACACTCATGATTCCAGAAGAGAGGTGGGAGTCGCCATTTTTCTCCCAACAAACACCAAAGCTAGGCCTCAGAGAGTCTCCTGCAGGACCCACAGTGGAAGGGAGACCTGCCTACACCAAACCACGCCCATCTACTCTTGGTAACTGATTTGTTACTGGAACCCAGATAGATGATACAGAAACAAACAGCCCTTCTCCAAGACCATCATTGATGCACTGTCATGATTAACTCTAGATCAATTTTTGCTATTCAGATATACTCCTCTTCCCACTCTTATCTCTCCCCTCTGCTGGCCTGGGTATTCTGGTTATAGATTTGCTTAAACAGTCATATTTAATCTATTCTCTTGATATGTATACTACACCTCCATCATTAACTTCCTTTCTCTCTGAAATAATCAGACTATATAGTTTCTCTGGGTAGCATTGTCTTCATTTTTTCCCCTCCTCATCTCTTACCTTATTCTCTTTTTTATCTATCTGAATCAAGGCTTTCAGTCTCTCTGCCTGGTCAATCCCCAACCTTGTCATTTATCTCTTTGTATATACTCTTGCATCAGCACTGCCTCCACCCTGCTGTTTATTTGTAACTTGGATTTCTGGTTTTATGCTTTTTGACTGTCATGTGTTTTGTTGTTTGTTTGTTTGTTTGTTTGTGATTTGTTTTGTTTTCTTTAGGTTTGCTTGTTTCTTTGATTTGTTTGTGCATTTGCATGCTTTCCCCCCTGTTTGTTTATCTGTCTGTTTTCCCTTCCAGGGCTACCTCAAGAAACAAACCAAGCACACATGGTGTAGAATCTCAAATATCACTATGAGTAGGCAAATAAAATAACCAAAGACACAACTAGAGAGATCAAGGGACAAGATTAATAGAACACTTCATGAACGGACAGACCCTCGAGAGTCTATGAGCCTCCTTTAATATAGCAGCACTCACAGGTGCAGAATGCATAGAACGCTTTTAAAACTGGCAAGAGACAGAAAGCTAATCAAAATGATGGAACGGAAGTACTCTCCTCTAACGAAATTCTAAGAAGAGCTAAAGAATTGGTCAAAATGTATAAAAGCAATAAGACTGACCAAGAATTTAGAACAACAGTCATAAAATTAATCACTGATTTGAAAAAGGCATGGAAGACACCAGAGAAGCTATTGCTAAAAGATTATGGACCTTAAAAATAGTCGCGATTAATTCAAAACTGCTATAAATGAGGTGCACAATAAAATAGAGGTGGCCACTTCACGGGCTGATGAGGGAGAGAGGAGAATAGGTGAATTAGAAGACACAATTGCAGAAAAAGAAGAAGCTGAGAAAAAGAGAAATACGTTGATCCGGGAGCAAAGCATGAGAATTCAAGAACTGAGTGATACAATCAAACGGAACAATATCCATATTATTGGAATTCCAGAAGAAGAATAAAGAGAGAAATGATCTGGAGGGGGTACATGAACAAATTAGAACTGACAACTTCCCCAGTTTGGGGAAGGAAATAAACATTGAATCCACGAAGCACAGATAATTCCCCTCAGATGTAACTAGAATTGAAATTTGGCATGACATATCATAGTGAAACTGGAAAAACATAAGGATAACAAGAGAATTCTGAAAGCAGCTAGGGATAAAGGGCCCTAACATACAAAGGGAGACACATCAGGTTGTTGCAGACCTAATTACTGAAACTTGGTAGGCCAGAAAGGAATGGCAGGAAATGTTCGATGTGATGAACAGAAAAAAAATGCAGTCAAGAATCCTTTATCCAGCAAGCCTGTCATTCAGAATAGAAGGAGAGATAAAGGTGTTCCCAAAAAACAAAATTTGAGAGAATTCATCGCCACTAAACCAGCCCTACAAGAAATCTTATGAGGAAGAAAATGTTGCAAGGAACACAAGGTACCAGACACACCACTACAAGCATGAATCCTATAGAGAATACAATGACTCTAAACACATGTTTTTCAATAATAACACTGAATGTAAATGGAATAAATGCTCCACTGAAAAGACATAGGGTATCAGAATGGATAAAAAGAAAAAAACATGATCCACCTATTTGCTGTCTACAAGAGACTCATTTATCATGTGACTGGAAGTCTAAAGAAAGCTGGAGTAACCATACATATATTGGACAAATGGGACATTAAAGTGAAGGCAGTAACAAAAGATGAAGAAGGACAATATATAATAATTCCAGGGTCTACCATCAGGAAGAGCTGACAATTATAAACATCTATGCAGTGAATTCTGAAACAACAAAATACCTAAAACAATTAATTATAAACATAAAGAATCTTATTGATAAGAATGTGCTATTAGCAGGAGACTTTAATACCCACTTACAGCAATGGATGGGTCAACTAGCCAGAAAATGAATGACACATTGGGACAGATGACCTTGACAGATATATTTAGAACTCAGCATCCTGAAATTATGGAATCAACTTTCTTGTCAAGTGCACAAGGTACATTCCCCAATTAAATTACATACTGGGTTATAAATAAACCTTCAATAAATATAAAAGAATTGATATCATACCATAAATACTTTCAGATCACAATGCTATAAAACTTGAAATAAACCACAGGAAAAAGTCCTTAAAAACCTCCAAAAACATGGGAGTTAAAGAACACCCTACTAAAGAACGAATGGGCCAACCAGGCAATAAGAGAAGAAGTTACAAAATATATGGAAACAAAAGAACATGAAAATACAACATTCCAAAGTCTTTGGGATTCAGCAAAGGCAGTCCAGGTGGAAAATACATTGCAATCCAGGCCTAATTCAAGAAACTAGAAAAAGTGCACATAGAAAATCTAACAGTGCACCAAAAGGAACTAGAAGCAAAGCTGCAAGAGCACACCAAACTCAGCAGAAGAAGAGAAAAAATAATGATCAGGACAGAAATAAACAATATAGATTCCCAGAAAACAGTGAAACAGATCATTAAATCCAAGAGTTGGTTTTTAGAAAAAATAGCCAAAATTGATAAACCTATGGGCAAGTTTCTCAAAAAGAAAGAGCACCAAAATAGACAAAATCATGAATGAAAATGGATTTATTACAACCATTCCCTCAAAATAGAAGCAATTATCAGGGAATACTATGAAAAATCATATGCCAACAAACTGGACATCATAGAAGAAATGGACAAACTCCTAAACAAACACACACTACTAAAATTCAAATGGGAGGAGAGAGAAAATCTGAACATACCCAAAACTATTGAAGAAATTTAATCAGTTATTTAAAATCTCCCAAGAAATAAGAGCCCTGAGCCAGAAGGCTTCCTTAGAGAATTCTACCAGACATTTAAATCAGAGTTAATACCCATTCTTCTCATGCTATTCCAAAAAATAGAAATAGAAGGAAAACTTCCAGACTCATTCTATGAAGCCAACATCACATTGATTCCCAAACCAGACAGAGGCCCAACAAAAAGAGAACAGCAGGCCAATATCCTTAATGAATATGGGTGCAAAAACCCTCAATAAGATAATAGCAATTCAAATTCAACAGCGTATAAAAAGAATTATCCACCATGATTAAGTGGGATTCATTCCTGGGTTACAGGGCTGGTTCAATATTCACAAATCCATCAGTGATACATTATGTTAACAAAAGATATGATAAAAATCATATTATCCGGTCAAAAAAGAAAGAAAAAGCATTTGAGAAAATACAGCATCCTTTCTTAATAAAAACCCTCGAGAAAGTCAGAATAGAAGGAACTTACTTAAACATTATAAAAGCTATTTATAAAAGCCCACAGCTAATGTTATCCTCAATGGGAAAAACCTGAGAACATTCCCCCTGAGGTCAGGTACATGACAAGGATGCCCACTCTCACCACTGTTGTTTAACATAGTGATGGAAGTCCTAGCATCAGCAATCAGACAACAAAAGAAAATAAAAGGCATCAAAAGTTCAAAAATGAGCTCAAAGTTTCACTTTTCGCAGATGACAGGATACTCTACATGGAAAACCCAACCGACTCCACCAGAAGCTTAGTAGAACTGATCCATGAATTCTGCAAATCCGTAGGGTACAAAATCAACATACAGAAATCGGGTGCATTTCTATACACCAATAATGAAGCAACAGAAAGAGAAATCAGGAAAACAATCCCATTCACAATTACACAAAAAACCATACAATACCTAGGAATAAACCTAACCAAAGATGTAACAGATCTGTACAATGAAAACTATAGAAAACTTATAAAAGAAATTGAAGAAGACAGAAATAAATGGAAAAAATATTCCATGTTCATGGAATGGAAGAATAAACATTGTTAAAATGTCATTATTACTCAAAGCAATCTACACATTCAATGCAATCCCAATCAAAATTGCACCAGAATTCTTGACAAAGCTAGAACAAACTATCCTAAAATTCATATGGAACCACAAAAGACCCTGAATAGCCAAAGTAATATTGAAGAAGAAAACCAAAACTGGAAGCATCACAATCCCAGACTTTAGCCTCTAATACAAAGCTGTCATCATAAAGACAGTATGGTACTGGCACAAAAACAGACACAAAGATCAATGGAACAGAATGAGAGCCCAGAATTGAACCCACAAATGCATGGCCAATTAATCTTTGACAAAGCAGGAAAGAGTATCCAGTGGAAAAAAGACAGCCTCTTTAGCAGGTGGTGCTGGGGACCTGATCAACAACAAGGAGAAGAATAAAACTAGACCACTATCTTACACCATACACAAAAATAAACTCAAAATGAATGAAGGACTTGAATGTGAGACAGGAATCCATCAAAACCCTAGAGGAGAAAGCAGAAAATAGCCTCCTTGGCACCAACCACAGCAATTTCCTACTGGACACATCCCCAAAGGCAAGGGAATCAACAGCAAAAATGAACTGTTGGGGCCTCATCAAGATAAAAAGCTCCTGCAATGTAAAGGAAAAAAAAATAGGCGACTGACTGAATGGAAAAAGATAGTTGCAAATGACATATCGGAAAAGGGCTGGTATTCAAAATTTATAAGGAACTCATGAACATCCATACTTGAAAAACAAATAATCCAGTAAAGAAATGGGTAGAAGACATGAATAGACACTTCTCCAAAGAGGACATCCAGATGGCCAACAGACACATGAAACTATGCTCAGCATTACTCATCATCAAGGAAAATTAAATCAAAACTATACTGAGATACCACCTCACTTCCATCCAAGTGGCCCAAATGAACAAATCAAGAAAAAAAATGCTGATGAGGATATGGAGAAAAGGGCACCTTCCCACACTGCTGGTGGGAATGTAAACTGGTGCAGCTGCTCTGGAAAACAGTTTGGAGGTTCCTCAAAAAACTATCAATAGAACTCCCCTATGACCCAGCAATAGCACTGCTTCTGATTTATCCAAGGAATATGGAAGTTCTGATGCATAGGGGCACTTGTACCCCAATGTTCATAGCAGCAATTCCAACACTAGCCAAATCATGCAAAGATCTTAAATGTTTAACAGATGAATGTATCAAGAAGATGTGGTATATAATGGGACACTACATGGCAATGAGAGAAAATGAAATTTGGACATTCATAGTAATGTGGTTGAACCTCTAGGGTGTCATGCTAAGTGAAATAAGTGAGGCGGAGAAGGACAGATACCATATGTCTTCACACATAGTCTAACAGGAGAAACTTAACAGAGGACCATGGGGAGGGGAAGGGGAGACTTAGGGAGAGGATGGGATGCAAATCATGAGAGACTCTTGAATACTGAAAACAAACTGAGGGCTGAAGAGGATGAGGAAAGGGGAAGGGGGGTGGTGGGCATGGAGGAGGGCAATTGTGGGGATTAGCCCTGGGTGTTATCTGGAAAACAATCTGACAAACGATAAGAAAAAACTAAAAACTAAAAAAAATAGTTTATTGTGGTAAGAACACAACACAAAATATATCCTCTTAGCAAATTGAAATGTATCATACATCGTAATTACCTTTTAAATTATTTAAAAAATCCATGTAAAATAACCATAGGAACAATAAAACATTTATAGGATGACTAAAGGTATTAAATGGTCTAAATTTGAGATATATTTATCTGAAGTAGTAAAAGGTCAAAATAAAAACACCCTAATTGTCCAGTATTAGCGAATAATTTTATAAATTGTGGAGCATCAACACTATTAAATAGTCAGAAAATGTATAAGTGTGAACATGAAGTTTAAAAAAATAAACAACACTGGGGCACCTGGGGGGCCAGGTGGTTCAGCCTCTTGACTTCCGCTCAGGTCATGATCTCACAGTTCATGGGTTGGAGCCCTGCAACTGGCTCTGTGCTGACAGCTCAGAGCCTGGAGCCTGCTCTAGGTCTGTGTCTCCTTCTCTCTCTGCCCCTGACTGACTCACGCTCTGTATTTAGGTTTCTGTCAAAAATAAAATGTTACAAACATTTTTAAAAAGAAAAATGCTTATAAACTACTATTACATGGAAACTGTGGCAAGGATGTAAAATATGTTTGTAGGAATGAAGTCATCTGAACAAATAAATGTATCTGTGTGGGAGAAAAAGGAAAATGGATTTGAGTACAACTTCCGTATGCACTTGCCCATCCATTTAATGTTTTATTTATTTTTGATACAGAGAGAGACAGAGCATGAGAGGGGGAGGGGCAGAGAGAGAAGGTGACACAGAACCGGAAGCAGCCTCCAGGCTCTGAGCTAGCTGTCAGCACAGAGGCCGACGCGGATCTCGAACCCCCGAGCGTGAGATCTGACCTGAGCTGAAATCAGAGGCTTAACCGACTGAGCCACCCAGGCACCCCTTACCCATCAGTTTAGTCAGAAGAACCAGCACAGACTTAATTGACCATTGCTGTGAATATAAAAGGCAAGATGTCTTAGCTCAAATAGCCTTTAGATATTTTGTACCTTTATGGATAAATTTGATTTGCTTATTTTGGCTTCAAGGAAGACCTTTTCATGTGAAGCTGTCTAACCCCTAAGCCTTTTCTTCCCTTACCCTGGCTGGTGCATAAATTTATAAATCTGTTTATTGCCTCACAGAAGCTTTCCTGGAGCACAAAATACCCATTTGCAGCCATCTTCTCTAGAACATCACTCTCTTCTGCTCGCTCTCCCATTGCCTTTATCCCCTTCTGCTTCTTCTCTATTGCACCTACCCCTCTGGCACATTATTAAATGTGCATATTCTTGAGGCATCTGGGTGGCTCAGTCTGCTAAGCCTTCGACATCGGCTCATGTTATAGTCTCGCAGTTCGTGGGTTTGAGCTTTGAGTCGGGCTCTGTGCTGACAGCTCAAAGCCTGAAGCCTGCTTCAGATTCTGTGTTCTCCTCCTTCTCTGCCCCTCCTCCGCTCACTCTCTGTCTCTCTCTAAAATAAATAAACATTAACAAATGTTTAAAAAAAACCCAAAGTATTCAAGATATCATTCAGAACCTTGGGATATATCAATAAAAGAAGATCTTTGCTCTTGTGCAAGTTCTAGTCTTAGAGTTGGAGAGTCACAAACAAGATATTGAATAAATAAATAGTGTAGTTATTTAAAAAGTTTTAAGTGATATAAAAATAGAACAACATAAAGAGTATTGGGGTTTTGGTGGGAGAGTTTGCAATTTTAAATGCAGTGAAACCTCACTGAGAAGGTAATATGAGAACAAAGACATGAAGTACTTGAAGAAGTGAGCCATGTAGATATTTGGAGAAAAAGTGTTCCAGGCAGCA
The DNA here is from genome assembly GCF_006229205.1 of Suricata suricatta. Lineage (NCBI taxonomy): Eukaryota > Metazoa > Chordata > Mammalia > Carnivora > Herpestidae > Suricata > Suricata suricatta. The sequence goes on along the minus strand of NC_043717.1, from coordinate 66,574,841 downwards.
GAAGAAATAGAAAAAAGATGATAAAGATAACATGTGTATGACAATAAAAAAAAAGAAAACGGAGACAGTGTGATAAGAATAGAGTGAGCAAGGAGAAAAGTAGATCATATAGGCAGTTTTGAAGAGGTAAATGTGAGGGATTAAAAGTAAGGAAGAATTGGTAATATAGCATCTTGTAGGTCACTTTGATGACTTTAATTGCACTATGAGTAAAATGGGTAGTCACTTAAAGTCCTTGAACAGAGAAGTGACAAACCTGATATTCTTACATCTATGCTGATAACACACTATAGAGGGAAAAGAAGGGCAGTAGCAGAGACTTCAGTTAGGAGGCCAGTTCAGTAATCCAGATGAGAGATGATGGTGGTGATAGGGTGAAAGTAATTAAGATTTGTCAAATTCTGGGTATAATGTTGAAGATAGTACCAACAGGTCCTTCTGGCTAATTGGATGTGAGGTTTGAGAGAAAGGGAGGAACAAAATAAGACTCTAAAATTTTTGACCTAACTGGAAGGATGGAATTTTCTTTTACTGTATGATGGAAGGTTGAGGATAGAGAAAATGAAAGTGTGAAGATTGAGAATTCAGTTTGAAGATAAACTATCTATTAGACACTCAGGGGAAGATGTTGATTGAGTGGTTGGATATATGAGTCTTGAATTTGGGAAAGATATATGATCTGGAGATATACATGTAGGCTTTATTTGGCATGTAGATGTTATTTAAATTATAAGAATGAATGAGATCTCCAAGCTGAGCTGAGCTTTAGGGAATTTCAATACTAAGCAGTTGCGGAAAGGAAAAAAAAAAAACCTAACAAAGAAGATTAGGAGGGAATAAATTAGCAGCTAGAAGTTAAATCATGAGAATGTAGTATCTTGGAAGCTAATTGAAGAAAACATAGCAAGAAAGAGCGTGTGATTGACTATGTCAAATACCGCTGATAAATGAAGTCAGATGAGAGGTGATCACTGAACTTATAACAAGCAGTTTTGGTGGACTAGTGGGTAAAGTTTGGCTGGAGTGTTTAAGAAAATGTGAAGGGAGCAATTCAGGAAAAAATGCAGACAAATTTTTTCAGAGTTTTGTTGCTAAGAGGAGGAGAGAATTTGGACCACAACTGGCAAAAAAGTGTGAACAAAAGAGGATTTTAAAATCTATATTAAGAATAGTATGAGAGAGTAATAAAAGCATGCTGATGGTAATTATGCATTAAGGAGGAAAAATAGTCTACAAAGAATAAAGACAGATGATTAATTGGGGATGTGGGTAAGAGGAGATACAATCTAGTGAACAAGTAAAAAGAAGAGACTTAAGATAAAAGTGTGGATAGTTCATCCATGATAACATTTGGGACAGTAGAATATTAATAATTCAGATGTAATATTCTGACCTTTGGAATCTCAAGTCCTCTGGAAGGCTGTGTAGGAAATATTTTGGAACACAGGCCTTGTAGCACCTCTCAAATCTTACTATGTAAAAATAAGTAGGCCAGAAAATCCACTAACTAATTAGATAACTTTGAATTTTTGTATTTAACTTGTGTAGAGTCGGCTTCATTCAGAAAATGAATAGATGGATCTCTTAAGGTACTTTGTATCTCTAACAGTTTGTGATGCTATAGTGTGCACTATAGCTGAAAAACATTCTATTCTCTCTGGAAACTTTTTTTACTTATGCCGACTTGGTGTATGTCCTTGACTATGTCAAATACCACTGATAAATGGAGTCGGATGAGAGGTGATCACTGAAGTGAAAGCTAAACCAACTACAATTACTTTTAGAAGGAAGCCTGCATTATGAACAGGCGCATAAACACACACACACACACACACACGCGCGCGTGCGCGCACAAGCACACGCACACACACACACACTTTCCTTCAGTCCTATTATACAATGAAAAGAGAATAATAACTTTCTTTCCCACAGTAAGATGGAATAGATATATAAGAAAGACTTATTTTACTTAAAAAATATCATTTATTGTCAAGTTGACTAACATACAGTGTATACAATGTGTTCTTGTTTTGTGGGGTAGATTGTCATGACTGATCACTTACAAACAACAGCCAGCACTCATCCCAACAGGCGCCCTCCTCAATGTCCATCACCCATCTTCCCCTCTCCCCCGCCCACCCCATCAACCTTCAGATTGTTCTATGTATATATACAATGGAATACTACTTGGTAATGAGAAAGAATGAAATCCTGCCATTTGCAGCAACGTGGATCAAATGGAGGGTATTATGATACGTGAAATAAGTCAGTAAGAGAAAGACAGATATCATATGTTTTCACTCCTATGTGGAACTTGAGAAACATAACAGAAGACCATGGGGGAAAGTAACTGGAAAAATAATTACAAACAGAGAGGGAAGAACATAAATAATTTTAAATGGTGCATGAAATGTATTCTAAGTTATTTTATGGTGCTTTAACAAACAGGAAATGGTTAACTATATGAAAACATTTTTAGAACACCCGGTCATTAATTCCTGCATATAGAAGTTTTTATCTTAATTCAGGATTCCTTCTCCCACCTACTATTTCTTTGTCATTTTTATATTCCTCATGAAATTGGCCTACTTATTTCCATGCTTGACTGTTGTCTTAGGAATTTATTCCAAACTTTGTTCACATGAAATATTTCATCTTTTCTTTGTTTCCTCTTAGATTTCTAATTTTATATGTGATCCCTAGAGACAGTGAATACTCAAATTTCTGGACACAGTAGCTCCAAGTGACTTTATCATCTTTTTCATTTTTGGGGTATCCTCTTTTCTGTTGAAAACAAATGTATTGGTCCAAATTCTCATCCTAAATTAATTAGAAAGTTGTTAGAATGTAATCTTTTCTATTTTCTTTTAAACTTTCATTTGACCCAAGCTTTACATATCAACATCACAGGCTATCACTTTTCTGGAAATGGAATAATTCACTTGAAGGGCTTCTAAGATTTATTGCTGGGTACTTCTCAAAGTAATCACTGCTGCCCTTGAGATTTTTATTATTCTTCTCTCAGAAAATCCATTCGTTGTTTCCATTAAAATATTATCACTATGCCTGTTGTCATTGTTATTGATATGGCAGTGACATTTTGAGTCCCTCTCTCTGAAACAAAGAGCTAGTAGTAGATCTTCTGAAGTATCACAAAAATCTAAGTCAGTCTAGTGACCTGACAAAATGAGGTGGAAGACTCGACACTAATTGGAAAGAATTTTACGTGTCTTAATTTCAGGAAGAAGTATAATGTCATGTTTATCCCATAATCTCTGGAAAGTAGCAATAATTTGGCTAGTTTCTAACAGAGGAATTTTGTATCTTAAGCCAAAACAAAAAAAATTCTGGAATTTAATTATCCTATAAGAAAGAATAAGGAAGCCTGCTTAGGATTAGTCATATCCATTTACCTATAGTCTTATTCGTTTCTAAAATAATATGATGGTAGCCACATTACTAAGTAGTTCAGTCAAAAATTAAGATATATTTATTAAATACTATTAACTGTTAAAATGAGTGAAATGGATTTATATGAACTAACCTAGTAAGTGTTCATTTTTTAATTTTTGGTAAAAAAATCAATTTATACAACACAAAATAATACTATTATATTATATAAATATTAGTATTGTATAAATACCACAAAACTACTGGATTGTTGATAATGGTGATCTCTTGGGAATGATATTGAAGTTAAGATAGGGGAAGATCTGGGGCACTTGAGTGACTCTGTCAGTTAAGCATCTGATTCTGATCTTGGCTCAGGTCATGAACTCGTGGTTCATGGTATCAAGCCCCATGTTGGGCTCTGCACTGACAGCATGAAGCCTGCTTAGGATTTTCTCCCTCTCTCTCTCTGCCTCTATCTCTCTCTCTAAATAAATATATAAACTTAAAGAAAGATTGGGGAATATTTATTTTTATAATATATGTGTAAACAATAACCCCAAAGGAAAATATATGAGATTGCAGTTGATTATTATTTTACCATTTTCTATATTTTGTACATTTTCTATGATATTCATGTGCTATCTCTGCAATTGGTAAAATAACAAGCTAAGCTAAATAAAAGTAATTATTGAGAAACTAATTTTATCTTAGGTACTCAGGTTGCAGGTGAAGAAAAGAGCAGAATACAAAAATGAGTAAATATGACATTGTCATGAAGAAATTTACTGCAGACAAAAATTGACAGTGAAGGGATTAGTGAATCCAAGATTCCTAAAACAGGCAGAAGAAGTAAGGAATATAAATGTATTTATTGATTTATATATTTAATATTTTATTTAATGTTTATTTGATGTCTCATTTAGTGTTTATTTATTGTTCCATTTAATGTGTGAATATATATGTATATGTGTGTGTGTGTGTGTGTATATATATATGTATATATATATATATATATATATATACATAATTTATTGTCAAATTGGCCAACATATAGTGTGTAAAGTGTGCTCTTGGTTTCTGAAGTAGTTTCCTGTGATTCATCACTTACATACAACACCCAGTGCTCATCCCAAAAAGTATCCTCCTCAATGTCCATCACCCATTTTCCCCTCTCCTCCACCAACCATTAGCCCTGTTTGTTCTCTGTATTCAAGAGTCCCTTATGATTTGTCTCCCTCCCTCTCTGTTTGTAGTTAATATTTTCCCTTCCCTTTCCCCTCGGTCTTCTGGAAGGCTTCTCAAGGTCCACGTTTGAGTGAAAACTTAAGATACTTGTCTTTCTATGACTGACATATTTTACTCAGTATAATACCTTCCTTTTTCACCCACGCTGCAAATTGCACAATTTCATTCTTTCTCATTGCTGAGTAGTATTCCATTGTATATATAAACCACATCTTCTTTTTCCATTTATCAGTGGCTGGACATTTAGACTCTTTCCATAGTTTGGCTATTGATGAAAGTGCTTCTGTAAACATTGGGGTACCTTTGCCCCTATTAATCAGTACTCCTGCATCTTTTGGATAAATTCCTAGCAGTGCTATTTTTGGGTCAGAAAGTAGTTCTATTTTTAATTTTTTCAGGAACCTCTACACTGTATTCCAGAATTGCTGTACCAGTTTGCAATCCACCATAAGTGCAAGGGAATTCCTGTTTCTCCACATTCTCGCCAGCATCTATTGTTTCTTGAGTTGTTAATTTCTGCCACTCTGACCAGTGTGAGGTAATATATCAGTGTGGTTTGTTTGTATTTCCCTGAAGATGAGCAAAACTGAGCATCTTTTTATGTATCTGTTGGCCATCTGAATGTCTCTTTGGGATGTTTCTATTCATGCCTTCTGCCTATTTCTTCACTGGATTATTTGTTTTTGGGTGTTGAGTTTGGTAAGTTCTTTACAGATTTTGGATGCTAACCCTTTACCCAATATGTCATTTGCAAATAACTTTTCTCATTCCATTGGTTGCCTATTAGTTCTTGCGATTATTTCCTTTGCAGTCAGAAGCTTTTTATCTTGAGGTCCCCATAGTTCATTTTTTATTTTAGTTACCTTTCTTTTGGAGATGTATCAAGCAAGAAATTGCTAAGGCTGAGGTCAAAGAGGTTGTTTCCTGCTTTCTCTTGTAGAGTTTTGATGGTCTCCTGTCTCACATTCAGGTCCTTCATTCATTTTGAGTTTATTTTCATGTATGGTGTAAGAAAGTGGTCTAGTTTCACTCTTCTGCATGTTGCTGTCCAGTTCTCCCAGCACTATCTGTTAAAGAGGCTGGTTTTTTTTCCATTGGATGTTCTTTCCTGCTTTGTCAAAGATTAGTTGGCGACACATTTGTGGGTCCAATTCAGGTTTCTCTATTCTATTCCATTGGTCTATGTGTCTGTTTTGTGCCAATACCATACTGTCTCGATGATGACAGCTTTCTACTATATATGCAGCCATGAATCTCAGAATAGAAGGAGAGATAAAGGTTTTCCAAAACAAACAAAAACTGAATGAATTCATCACCACTAAACCAGCCTTACAAAATATCCAAAGGGGGACTCTGTGAGGGTAGTGCTGCAAGGTCCACAAAGACCATAGCCATCACTACAACTATGAAACCTACAGATAACACAATGACTCTAAGTCCATAACAATAAATCACAAAACTGAATGTAAATGAACTAAATGATCCCATCAAAAGACATAGGGTATCAGAATGGATGAAAATATAATACCCATTTATTTTATGTCTACATGAGACCCATTTTAGATCTGAGGATACCTTCAGAATGAAAGAGGATGGAAAACCATCTATCATGCTAATGGAAGTTAAAAGAAAGATGAAGTAGCCTAACTTATATCTGACAAACTAGATTTTAAACTAAAGACTTAACAAGAGATGAAGAAGGATGTTATATCATAATTACAAGGCCTACCCATCAAGAAGCGCTTGCAATTATAAATATTTGTGCATTAAGACATATATAACAATTAATCACAAACATAAGCAATCTTATTGTTAAAAATGTGGTAATTTCTGGGGACTTTAATTCTCCACTTACAGCAATAGACAGATCATCTAAACAGAAAATCAATAAAGAAACAATGGCCCTGAATGATATACTGGACCAGATGGATGTGGCAGATGTATTCGGAACATATCATCATAAAGCAGTAGAATACACACTTTTCTAGAGTACACATGGAACATTCTTCAGAATAGATCACATACTGGGTCATAACAGCCGTCAATAAATATAAAAGAATTGAGATCGTACCGTACACACTTTCAGATCACAATGCTAAGAACTTTGAAATCAACCACAGGAAGAAGTCTGGAAAACCTCCAAAAGCATGGAGGTTAAAGAAAATCCTACTAAAGAACAAGTAGGTAGGGGCGCTTGGGTGACTCAGTCAGTTAAGCAGCCAACTTCAGCTCAGGCTATGATCTTGCATTTCATGAGTTCTACTCTGCATTGGGCTCTCTGCTAACAGCTTGGAGACTGCTTCAGATTCTGTGCCTCCCTCTCTCTCTTTCCGTCCCCTGCTTATGCTCTGTCTCTCTGCCTCTCGAAAATAAATAAAAGTTAAAAAATTAAAAAAATTATTAAAAAAGAATGAATGGGTCAACCGGCAATTAGAGAAGAAATCAAACATATATGGGAACAAATTAAAATGAAAACACAACAGTCCTAACCCTTTTGGATGCAGCAAGGGCAGTAATAATAGGAAAATACATTGCAATCCAGGCCTATCTCAATAAATAAGAAAAATCCCAAATACAAAACCTAACAGCACACCTAAAGGAACTAGAAACAGAATAAGAATGAAACCCCAAGGCAAGAAGAATAGGAATAATAAAGATCAGAGCAGAAATAAACAATAAAAGAATTTAAAAAGCACAGTAGAACAGATCAACGAAACTAAGAGCTGTTTTTTTGGAAAAAAAACAATAAACAAAATTGATAAAAACCATAGCCAGACTTCTCCAAAAGAAAAGAAAGAGAACATAAATATGTAAAATCACAAATAAAAATGGATTTGTTACAACCTATCCCTCAGAAATACAAACCATTATCAGAGAGTACCATGAAAAATTATATGCCAACGAACTGGACAACCAAGAAAAAATGGACAAATTCCTAGACATCCACACACTACTGAAACTCAAATGTGAAGAAATAGAAAATTTGAACAGACCCATAACTAGGGAACAAATTTAATCAGTTATCAAAAATAGCCCAATAAATAAGAGTTCTAGGCCAGATGTCTTCCCAGCGGAAAGACATTTAAAGCAGAGTTAATACTTATCCTTCTCAAGCTGTTCCAAAAAATAGAAATGGAAAGAAAGCTTCTGGACTCATTCAATGAAGCAAGCATTACCTTGATTCCAAAACCAGAGACCCCCACAAAAAAAGGAGAATTACAGGCCAATATCCCTGATGAACATTGATGCAAAAATACTCAACAAGATACTATTATTCCAAATTGAATTCAACAGCATATAAAAAAGAATTATTCCTCAAGATCATGTGGGATTCATTCCTGGACTGCAGGGCTTGTTCAGTATTCACAATTCAAACAGTGTGAAACATCATATTAATAAAAGAAAAAATGAGAGCCATATGATCCTGTCAATAGATGCAGAAAAAACATACAGCATCTTTTCTTAATAAAAACCCTCGAGAAAGTCTGGATATAAGGAAAATATTTAAATATCATAAAAGCCATATATGTAAAAAATACAGCTAATATCATCCTCAATGGGAAAAAACTGAGATCTTTCCCCCTGGGATCAGGAGCACAACAGGATTTCCACTCTCACCACTGTTGTTTAGCATAGTGTTGGAAGTTCTAACATCAGTGATCAAACAACAAAATGAAATTAAAGGCATAAAAATTGGCAAAAAGAAGGCAAAGTTTCACTTTTCACAGACGACATGATACTCTACATGAAAAGCCCTAAATACTCAACCAAAAGGCTGCTGGAAATAATACGTGAATTCAGCAAAGTCATAGGGTACAAAATCAATGAAAAGAAATCAGTTGCATTTCCAGACACCAATAATGAAGCTACAGAAAGAGAAAACAAGAAACTGATCCCATGTAAAATTTCACCAAGAACCATAAAATACCTAGGGATAATCCTAACTAAAGATGAGATGATCCATATGCTAAAAACTATAGAAAACTTATAAAGGAAATTGAAGAAAATACAAAGAAATGGAAAAACATCCCATGCTCATGGATTGGAAGAATAAGAATTGTCAGGTCTCAGTATTACCCAAAGCAATCTACATATTTATTGCAATCCCAATCAAAATTGAACTGTCATTCTTATTAAAGCTAGAACAAGCAATCTAAAATGTGTATGGAACCACAAAAGACCCTGAGTAGTCAAACTAATATTGAAGAAAACCAAAGCACAAGGCATCATGATCCCAGATTTTAGCCTCTACTAGGAAGCATCAATATTTTGATGAACTCAGGACAAATATGGGGAAGAAATCATTTTTATTTGGGGAAAAGTATACAAACATTTTATATAATCAAAACGATATAAAATATGAAGACAATTATGTTAAATTTTAAATCTGAACATTATCTAAAGAAAACTAGAACACATAAAATTATGCATTCTACTTTGATATAAATCTAGAACTTAAACTGCTGGGCTTGGATAAACCTGCAGAGTCCAGGATACTGAACCTGTATGCAAAATATTTTTGTGTGTGTGTGTTTCACCTACATTCTATCACTTTATTATTTATTTTATCTTATTTTATTTTTTTTCCATAATATTTTATTGTCAAATTGTTTTCCATACAACACCCAGTGCTCTTCCCCTCAAGTGCCCTCCACCATCACCACCACCTGTCTTCCCCCC
>NC_043717.1:66563729-66565423 GCF_006229205.1 Suricata suricatta | reverse complement strand
ATATATATATATATACATATATATATATATATATGCACTATGGAGTATTACATGGCAATGAGAAAGAATGGAACCTTGCCATTTGTAGCGAAGTGGATGGACCACGAGGGTGTCATGCTACACAAATAAGTCAGGTGGAGAAGGACAGATACCATATATTTGCACTCATAGGTCCAATAGGAGAGCAGGAGAAACCTAATGGAGGGCCAGGGGGAGAGGAAGAGGGAAAGAGAGTTGGGGAGAGAGAGGAACGCAAAACCTGATTTACTATTGAATACTGAAAACGAACTGAGGGTTGAAGGGGAAAAAGGAGGGGGAAAAGAGGTGGTGGTGATGGAGGAGGGCACTTGTGCAGAAGAGCACTGGGTGTTGTATGGAAATCAACTTGACAATAAACTATTTAAAAATCAATAAAATAAAATGAAAAAATGTCATTAATATAGTTTTTTGAATGTGAAAAGTATCATTCATGGGTCTAATTGCAAAAAGGAGACAAAAAAGAAGAAATGCATTGACAATCAAGTACTTGGCTTGGTGCAGGGTTCTGGTAACTTATCCAAACTTTAGGTTAAAATAACATCACAGATGTGTGAACTATAAGAAAGAGCATGTTCTTGTAGTAAATATCCCTAAACTGCTGAAAAGGTTAAATTAGTTACACATCACCTTTTCCAAGTTTATAGCATATAAAATGCCTATGATTTTTGTACTCTTTATATAAATTTATTTCTCAGCCATGTTTCCTCGTTTCATTCCCATGAAGAGCTAGCTTTCCACTCCTTTTATCAATCTGCTTTGGACAATTGTAACATAGGACTGCAATTTGTGCCAAAGATTGTAGATAATATTTGACCCATGTTAAACTAGTGCTTACCAAGGATATAATTTTTGTATAATTTCCATTTCAATCATGGTTTGAGGCCCGGTTAAAACTACAGAACAATCAAAGGAGAGCCTAGAGAAACTGAAACTCTTTATTCTTCTGCATCAGTGATTTTTCAGCCGACTGGTAATTCATAACCCGATGTCTCATCTCCAGGAATTCTCATACAGTTGGAGAAATTCTGTAAGTATAATAGATACAGCTGCTGCTGGCCAGTAGTCTACAGACTGATAAACAAATCTCAAGGGATCTCTGAGACTATGATTAAAACTGGTTGCTTTCTCAACATTTGAAAAAATATTTTGCAGATGGCGGAGAGGAAGGGAGCTCTGTAAACTCCCTCCGCACCGTTTTTCTAACTGAGAAGGATATTATGTTCAACTGAGAGAGCGGAAGGAGAAAATACGAACTCCAGAGGGAATAGAACCTCAAAGATACCTGAGTGAGTGGGGGCGAAGGGGGGAGATCCGAGGACGGGCCAGCCCGGACGGGCAGGGGACATAAGATCCCCAGCCCAACATGGCACAAGTGCTGGGCGCCCGGGAGACAAAGGGAAGAGACAGAGTCGGAACGCGCTCATGGAGCTGTCTCTGGGGAAGAGGTATAGAACGCTTAGCTGCCCTTGGAGACAGAAACCCACTCCATAGATAACTGCTGGGCAGCAGGCGCAAGAGAATGAATAGCCTCCAGCCCTAAGCCATCTCGGCGGGGAATCAGAGGCGCCTGTGGCTGTGAGAAGCCGCTGCTCTGGAGAGGCTCACGCCTCGGCGGAAGCAACCCGAGCAGCAATTGCACCGGGCGCGAGCAATTC
>NC_043717.1:66497002-66563629 GCF_006229205.1 Suricata suricatta | reverse complement strand
AGGTGATGGACATTTAGGCTCTTTCCATGTTTTGGCTATTGTTGACAGTGCTGTTATGAACATTGGGGTACATGTGCTCTTATGCATCAGCACTTCTGTATCACTTGGTTAAATCCCTAGCAGTGCTATTGCTGGGTCATAAGGGAGTTCTACTGATAGTTTTTTTAGGAACCTCCACACTGTTTTCCAGAGCTGCTGCACCAGTTACATTGCCATCAACAGTGGAGGAGGGTGTCCGTCTCTCCACATCCTCACCAGCATCTATAATCTCTTGATTTGTTCATTTCAGCGACTCTGACTGGTGTGAGATGGTATCTCTGTGTGGTTTTGGACTTCAATTGGGACTTCAGTTGGGGTAATGATTCCTATATTAAAGGTCTCTGATATTTAAGCTACTTGGTTTTGTTGTTAGGATCGGGATGATTAAAAAAGAGAGAAAACAACAACCTCAAATTGCAGCAAATGATTCTGTTTTCAAGTTACTTCAAAGCAGTAAAATGCATACCTTTGAGTGGTATATTTTTAAAGTTATAAGGTTAACATAGTATGATTCAAATGGATGAGGTAAGTTAGGATTTTGAATTTTCACTCCTTGTTTCAAGTATAAGTTACTCTTTATGTAGATGACATCATTAAACTTGTCATTCAATTAATCATCTAGGGAATATCTAAGTGGTTTGAGCCTTAACTTGGCAATGCTAACATTCTTGTGACTATAGGTTCGACTCCTGGCAATGTTGAATCTTCTTTTTATTTTCTTTGGCATGCCTAAGTGTTTATCACAGTGCTGAGGTGAGGAAAATATTATGCTTGGTCATACTAGAACCATAAATATCTCTGATGAATTTATTGTTTTTACATTGTCTTACAATTGTCCAAGAGATGTGGATATTGATCCAACTTGTTAAACAGTTGATGACTCTTTTGAGAGATTTTTCCAGTTTATTTGTTTTTTTATTAAACAAACTCCTATTTACATTTTGTTACATCATTTGGAATTGTAAATGTTTGGATCATGCTTTTTCTACTGTTCTTTCTTCCTGTTTTAAATCGTTTTCCAAAACCAAGCATCTATTACCAGGTGTTGGGAAATGGGACATACATATACTTCTAGTGAAGATTAAGAGGAAAAATGAGGCTCTAATAAATGCTAAAGTGCTCTTTAGTTTAGTCTTGTGAGTCTACTTCATTTAATTTTTTTTCCTGTTTTGATCTTTAAGCTGCTGTGTCAAACAAAAACACACTGGTCAACTTTGCATTTTGCAAGTAAGATTGAGTATATACTCTTCTAAATATGCTTCTATCCTCTGTTGGATGATATTTTAAGATATTTTAATACCAAAGCTGAGAGAAATGAATACACTTTAGTATCACCAAAGGTGAAACGATGTGCCAGGATTTGAGAAGACAAATTTACAGTAGAAATCATATGGTATTGGAGCCAGCCCCCAGGGAGATACAGAGCCTAGGGGAAGAGGAGAGACTGAAGTGAGACTTTAGCCCACGGCTGCGCAGCAAAGAGACAAAATTTCCATTCGCAGCCGCTGGGTGCAGGTAGAGATATCCGACCCCATCAGCAGATTCTCCATCTGCTGGGCCCTGCGGCCAGCAGACCTCAGGTGGAGACAAGGAAGAACTGGCTCTCCAATCCCCCTGTGCAGTCCCGAACACAAAGCTGCCTGGATGTCAGAGGTTACTTTTTAATGGTGACAGAAATAATAAGGGAATTGAAGGCCTCACAGACCTTAGAAAACCAAAACAACTTGATCCGCCTTTGTCACGGGGAGGCTGGACTCAAGAGAATGGCTGGCAACTCGCAGTCTGAGAGGGGATTGAAGCTCCCCCATTCCTCTTCCTGCATCTACTAAGGCGGGGCCTCAGAAACCTGGCCCTGAGAGCCAACCTACCTACATCTAACCATGCCCATCCACACTGGAGAGCTGGATTCTTCTCTTCCTTCTATTTTTAATTTTTTTTTCCAATTTTTTCTACCCTAATTATTTTTAATTTTTAAGCTTCCACAATTTTCCCTTATTTTCTCTTTTCTATTTTCCTATTCATCCTTCTCTCCTTTTCCCCCCTGGAGTCTGGGAAAGACCAACATTTAACACTGCTGTGATTAGATCAACACTTACCATCCAGATAATTTTCGCTTACTTCATTCTTATCTTTATCCTCTGTAAGTTTTAGACTCTCACACAATTCTTTCTCTCTGGCTGTCTCTGTGCTCCTGGTTTTTTGTTTTTGTTTTTTTTTTCTTTCCCCCTTCCTGTCCTTTGTTTTCATTCCTGCTCCCTTTTTTCCTTTCCATTTGTTTTCCATGTTTAACAGATCTGTCAGTGTGCTTGCATGCTTTTGTTCCCTGTGTGTTTGCCTGTGTTACTTTCCAGGGATACCTCAAAAAACAGGCCAAAGCACACACAGCAGAAAGTCTCAATTATCAATGAGTAAGGAAATATATTAAATACAAGCACAACAAGATAAACAGAGAAACACCATTAAAAGAAAATCTCCTGAAACGACAGGCACTGGACAGTCAAAGAGCCTCCTTTAATAGAGCCATACTAACAGGCACATAATGCAGAAAGAGATTTTAAAACTGATAAGAGACAGAGAGCTAGCCAAAATGATGAAACGAAAGAACTCTCCTCTAAAGAAATTCCAAGAAGAAATCACAGCAACAGAACTGCTCAAAAGAGACATAAGCAACATAACTGAACAAGATTTTAGAACGATTGTCATAAAATTAATCGCTGGGCTTGCAAAAAATCATAGAAGCTGTCATAGAAGATATTGATACAAAGACTAGGAACCTTCAAAATAGCTGTGAGGAGTTTAAAAAGGCTATAAATGAGATGAATAGTAACATGGAGATTGCCAATGCAGGGATTGAAGAAGTAGAGAGGAGAATAGGTGAATTAGAAGACACAGTTATTGCAAAAGAAGAAGCTGAAAAAAAGAGGGAGATAGTGATACAGGAGCATGAAAGGAGAATCAGAGACCTGAGTGATAAAGTCAATATCCATGTCATTGGCGTTCCTGAAGAGGAAGAAAAGGAAAAAGGTCCTGAAATGGTGTTGAACCAAATTATACACGAAAAATTCCCCAATCTAGGGAGAGAGAAAGACATTGAAATCCAGGAGACATACCGAACTCCCCTAAGACATAACATAAACCAACCTTCATCACAGCATATCACAGTGACACTGGCAAAATATAAAGACAAAGAGAGAATTCTGAAAGCAACTAGGGATAAAAGGGCCTTAACACACAAGGGGAAACTTATCAGAGTGGTTACAGACCTATCTACTGAAACTTGGCAAGCCAGAAAGGAATGGCAGGAAATCTTCAATGTGATGAACAGGAAGAATATGCAGCCACGAATTCTTTATCCAGTGAGCCTGTCTTTTGAAAAAGGAGAGATAAAGGCTTTCCTAAATAACCAAAAGTTGAGGGAATTCATCACCACCAAACAAGCCTTACAAGAAATCCTAAGAGGGATTCTATGAGGGAAATTTAGCAAAGAATATAAGGTACCAGAGACATCACCACAAGCTTGCACTCTACAGAGAACACAATGAATCTAAACCCACATTATTCAAAAATAACTCTGAATGTAAATGGACTGCATGCTCCAGTTAAAGGACACAGGTTAGCAGAAAGGATTAAAAACCAAAATCCATCTACTTGCTGTCTACAAGAGACTCTCCTTAGACCTGAAGACACCTAGATTGAAAATAAGGGGATGGAGAAGTATCTACCATGCAACTGGAAGCCAAAAGAAAGCCAGAATAACCACACTTATATTAGAAACACTGGACTTTAAAGTAAAGACAGTAACAAAAAATGAAGAAGGACATTATTTAATAATTACAGGGTCTCTCCATCAGGAAGAGTTACCAATTATAAATATCTATGTGCCGAATTTGGGAGATCCCAAATACATAAAACAACTAATCACAGACAGAAGTAATCTTATTGAAAAGAATGTGCTAATTGCAGGGGACTTTAATACCCCACTGACAACAATGGATAAAAATCACTAAACAAACAATGAACCTGAACCGCACACTGGAACAGATGGCATTAATAGATATATTTATAACTCTGCATCCTGAAGCTAGGGAATTCACTTTCTTTCTGAATGCACAGGGCACATTCCCCAAGACTGATCACATACTGGGTCATAAAACATACCTCCATAAATACATAAATATAAAAGAATTGAGATCATACCATGCACACTTTCAGATCACAACTCTATGAAACTTGACATTAACCACAGGAAGAATCCCAGAAAACCTCCAAAATTATGAAGGTTAAAAAAAGTACCCTACTAAAGAATGACTGGGCGAATCAGACAATTAGAGAGGAAATTAAAAAATATATAGAAACAAATGAAAACGAAAATAAAAATACAGCACTTCAAACTCTCTGGGATGCAGTAAAGGCAGTCCTAAGTGGAAAGTTCATTGCAATCCAGGCCTATTTCAACAAACTAGAAAAAGCACAATCTCAAACCCTAGCAGAGCACCTATGGAAACCAGAAAGGGAGCAGCAAGAGCACCCCAAGCTCAGCAAAAGAAAAGAAATAATAAAGATCAGGGCAGAATTAAACACGATAGAATCCACAAAAACAATTGAACAGATCAATGATTCCAAGAGTTGGTTTTTTGAAAAAATAAATAAAATTGAAAAACCTCTAGCTAGATTCCTCAGAAAGAAAAGAGAGAACACTCAAATAGACAAAATCATGAGGGAAAATGGATCTATTACAACCGATTCCTCAGAAATACAAGCAACCATCAAAGATTACTATGAAAAATTATATGCCAACAAACTGCAGAATCTAGAACAAATGGACAAATTCCTAAATGCACATTCACTACCAAAATTTAAAGGGGAAAATATAGAAAACCTGAACAGACCCATAACCAGTGAAGAAATCGAATCAGTTATCAAAAATCTCACAACGAATAAAAGCCCAGGGACAGATGGATTCCCAGGGGACTTCTATCAGACCTTTAAAGTAGAGTTAACACTGATACTTCTCATGTTATTAAAAAAAATAGAAATGGAAGGAAGACTTCTGGACTCTTTCTATGAAGCACATATCATTTTGATTCCTAAGCCAGACAGAGACCCAACCAAAAAAAAAATGAGAACTACAGGTCATTATCCTTAAGGAATACAGATGTGAAAATACTCAATAAGATACTAGCAAATAGAAATCAACAGCATACAAAATGAATTATCCATTACGATCAAGTGAAACTCATTCCTGGGTTACAAGGCTGGTTCAATATTCGCAATTCCATGAATGTGATACATCACATTAACAAAATAAAAGAAGAAAAACCATATGATTCTGTTGATAGATGCAGAAAAGGCATTTGACAAAATACAACATCACTTCTTAATAAAAACCCTGGAGAAAGTTGGGATAGAAGGAACTTACTTAAACATCATAAAAGCCATGTATGAAAGGCCCACAGCTAATATTATCCTCAATCAGGAACAACTGAGAGCTGTCCCCCTCAAATCAGGGAAAAGACAGGGATGTCCACTCTCACGGCTGTTGTTTAACATAGTGTTGGAAGGCCTAGCATCAGCAATAAGAAAACAAAAGGAAATAAAACCCATCAGAATCGGCAAAGAAGAAGTCAAACTTTCACTTTTCAGAAATGACATGATACTCTACATGGAAAACCCGATTGACTCCACCAGAAGTCTTCCTGAACTGATCCATGAATTCAGTAATGTTGCAGGGTACAAAATCAATGTACAGAAATCGGTTGCATTTTTATACACCAAAAATGAAGCAACAGAAAGAAAAAAAAATGATCCCATTCACAATTTCACAAAAAATCATAAAATACCTAGGAATAATGTAACTAAAGATGTAAAAGACTTGTATGCTGAAAACTATAGAAGAATTATGAAAGAAATTGAAGAAGACACAAAGAAATGGAAAAACATTCCATGCTCATGAATCAGAAGAATAAACATTGGGAAAATTTCTTTATTACCAAAGCAATTTACACATTCAATGCAATTCCCATCAAAGTCGCACCAGCATTCTTCTCAAATCTAGAACAAACTATCTTAAAATTCTTATGGAACCACAAAAAACCATGAATAGCCAAAGTAATATTGAAGAAGACAACCAAAACGGGAGGCGTCACAATCCTAGACTTTAGCCTCTACTACAAAGCTGTCACAATCAAAACAGTATATTATTGGCAGAAAAACGGACACATGGACGAATAGAATAGAATAAAGAGCCCAGAACTGGAACCACAAGTGTATGGCCAATTAATCTATGACAGAAGAGGAAAGAGTATCCAATGGAAAAAAGACAACCTCTTCAACAGGTGATGTTGGGAGAGCTGGACAGCAACATGTAGAAGAATCTATTAAACCACTTTCTTACACCATTCACAAAAATAAACTCAAAATGGATAAGGGACCTGAATGTGAGACAGGAAATCATAAAAACTCTAAAGGAGAGAGCAGGAAGCCACCTCCTTGACCTCAATCACAGCAATTTCCTACTAGACACCTCCCCAAAGGCAAGGGAATCAAGAACAAAAATGAAATATTGGGACCTCATCAAGAGAACAACTTCTGCATGGCAAAGGAAACAATCACAAAAACTAATAGGCAACAGACAGAATGGGAAAAAGTAGTGGCAAATGGCATATCAGATAAAGGGCTAGTATCGAAAACCTATAAGGAATTCACCAAACTCCATACTTGAAAAATGAACCATCCAGTGAAGAAATGGGCAGAAGATCTGAACAGACACTTCTCCAAAGAGGACTTCCAGATGGCCAACAGGCACATGAAACAATGCTAAGCATCACTCATCATCAAGAAAATGTAAGTCAAAACCACAATGAGATACCACCTTACACCGGTCAGAGTGGCTAAAATGAAGAAATCAAGAGACTATAGAGGCTGGCGAAGATGTGGAGAAAGGGGCAGCTTCCTACACTGTTGGTGGGAATGTAAACTGGGGAAGCCGCTCAGGAAAACAGTATGGAGGTTCCTCAAAAAACTATCAATAGAACTCTCCTATGACCCAGCAATAGCATTGCCAGGGATTTCCTCAAAGGATACAGGTATGCTGATGCATAGGAGCACAAGCACCCCAATGTTTATAGCGGCACTTTATACAATATCCAAATCATGGGAAAAGCCTGAATGGCTATCACCTGATGAATGGATAAATAAGATGTGTTATATATATATACACAATAGAGTACTATATGGCAATGAGAAAGAATGAAATCTGTCCATTTGTAGCAAAGTGTATGGACCTCGACAGTGTTATGCTAAGCGAAATAAATCAGGCGGAGAAAGACAGATACCATATGTTTGCACTCATATTTCTAACAGGAGAATCCTAACAGAAGGCCATAAGGAGGGGAATGGGGAAAGAGACTTGGGGAGAGAGAGGGACACAAACCATGAGAGATTATTGATTACTGAAAACCAACCGAGGGCTCAAGGGGGAGTGGAAGGGGGAAGGGTGTGATGGTTATGGAGGGGGGCACTTGTTGGGAGAAGCACTGGGTGTTATATGGAAACCAAGTTGACAATAAACTATTATAAAAAATGTATTATAATTTACAGAAAAATAAAGAAGTCATCTGGTATTAAAGATGAGTAATTGCACACTCTTGTATTTTTTTTCTCTTTTACTCTCTACCCTCTCACCCCCATTTTGCTTAGTTACAAAATTAATATAATAATATCAAAGCTGTTAAATTTTCAGTTTACCTTATAACCATGATTAGTATGTGCTCACTGTATATAATAATATATAAAGTCTCATAAATGATGAACATTTTCCTTCATATCTATCGTTTTCAAGTGCTATTGCATCCTCAAATATTACTTGACTATGTGTTAAGCCCATTTTGGAAAGCATAGAAACAAACATAGAGTTTTATAGTGGCAGTCACAAGAAAAATAGAAATTGATGTATAGTGATTCATTTTCCAAGTAATTTTTAATATTACCATATTTGTGAAAAAATGTATTCATCCAATCTGTCAAACACATTTTCATAACCAACAACTCTGTATTTTTGTTTGGTGTTTTCTCAAATACTTTCATTATATATTTTTCATGGGAGAATCAGAACATGGGAAAGTCAGAACATTCATAATTGAATAGTATATTTTTACTATAAATATAGCCAGGGAAAATTCTGGAAAAGCATATGAACTCAAGCAAAATTAGTCCCTGACTGGAAAGATGGACATCTGATCATTCAAACACAGTGAGCTTAACTTTGGCTGTTTGTGGTCCAAAATTCAAGGTAAGTTGAGTGAGTCATCATTTCTTTAAGCTCTAATGCAAACCTCTGATAATGGTCATTAATGTTTGAATGGACCTTTTAAGCTGCAAAGTGTTTTGTCAATATTAACCCATCTTTCTACCACTGTGAAACTGTAATTTAATACTTGTATTTCCATTTTACAGAGAGAGGGAGGGAGAGAGCGTACATAGCTATACAGAGTCTTTGAATAATTTGGAAGAGAGCAAAAGGTCATTTATAGCTTTGAAAAGAGTAATAAACAATGTTAAGAGACCTCCATTTAGTGGTCCATTCAAACTCCCATGATATTAAGACACTTGGGAAGCTTTGTGAGTCAGGTTTCTGAGGATGTTTACCCTTTCCAAGGATATGATCTTGAACAGGGATATAGGAACAAATGTTAAGCCAAGACTGGAGTAGACTTATTTACAAGCCACGACACCCCCTTGGAAGAATGCCACATAGTACTAATACTCTCTCATTGTTGCATACTGTGGAGCAATTATATTGTGCTTATATACGCTTCATATTATTTCATCCTCACAATGAGTAAAGTACTTTAATATTTCTTAATAAGATAATAAATGTCAGATAAAACACACTACGCATACAAACAAGGGTGTACTGGGCTGGCATATGACTTGATCTCAAAGTTGTGAGTTCAAGCCCCAGGTTGACATAGAGCTTACTTTAAATAAAATGCTGCACATACACACAAAATAATTTAGAAAGAAACAAAAATTAGTGAAATATTATGTTAAAAACAATCTTTCAGTTACTGGACTCAAATCAGTTTTTTAATTTACTATAATTATAATAAATTAAAATGATTTGTGAGTATAGATATAACCTGAGAAGCGTTTCCCTGTATATAGGTTGCATAACTATTCCTGAAGAACAGTCACAGGAGCTCAAATCTAGAGTGTGCCAAATGCTACTCAATACCAATATTTCCTTGTGGAAGACTAAAATCCAGGTATGCAGATTTTGTTCATTATGCTAGATCCTAAATTTATTTCTTTGTAGGATACTAAATCTGCATATTAACTTAGCAAAATTAACCAAATTATAATTGTATCTTGAGACAGGTCGATTTTCCCAGCTAGCCCTTCATAAAAAAAACAAAAAACAAAAAACAAAAAACAAAAACCTTCAGTGTAAAATTAGTTTTAGAATATTCATGACACATATCCAAGAAAAGATATGTATGAAAGAAAGGCCTTGGTAGAGGGCTGAAAGAGAAAGTAAATACCTAATTTGTTTTGTTAGTACAATGGCAGGCAACACTTGAACAACTTTTTCATTTTCTTTATTTTCTCATTTTATTTTTGTAGACTAGCTGCTCAGAGCCTTTGAAAGTTCAACTAAAGCAAGAGTGTTCACTGTTGAAAAGTTTGTTGTCTTGAAGTTTGAAATTCTTATTTTAGAAAACATGCAAAACACTGACTCCTTTAGACAGATATGTAGATGTCAGAGTTCTGTCATGCCTGTTCATCTGAATACTTTGATTTTGAAAAACTAAAATGGAAGACATGTAGAGAAGACTGCTCAGTATTTGTTTCTTCTCTAGAAAACAAATATATTTCTCCTTTTTCTTTTATTTATACACCCACACTCTTATGTACCTAAAAACTTTCTTTTATTAGAGTGAGGTGTACCTTATCAAAGTGATCACTAAGCAAGAAATTATATTTCTGTGGCAGAGTGAAAATTGCATTATTTCCTCTTGCAGCAGACTATAACTGGGGGTCAAATCCAGAGAGGAGAGTTGAATTTTGACTCTTCAGAAAATGATTTTTTTGCATCACTGGGATCATATCTAGGTATAAGAATAGTTCAACTGGAAAGAAGATGCATCCGCTAGATTAAGACTAGCTGGCTGGCAGACATGAATACCTTTTTTCTTCTTATGACATTAATTGGAACCAGGGTATGTGTTCAGCACCCCACAAAAAAGAACTGAAGTTTGGCAAGAATTTTTGGTTAGGTATAAAGCCATTAAGATGTCCCTGACAATCCACATTCTCTGGCAATATGGAACCACCTTCATTTTGTAGTAAATGATAGAGTAATAGCAAACACTGATATAGCTTTTAGTAAAGGCCAGATACTATTTTAAGCACTGTACACATTTTCTCATTGAAAGTACACAACAAGTCTTTAAGGCATGTGTCTTTATTTTTCCACCTTTTAGGAATAAAGAAACTGTGGCATAAAGAGTAAACTTATTACCATTAAGATTGGCCCCATACCACAACATTGATCCTCAGTTAGTTGTGCTGGACCATGTAGTAAACTCCCCTTTGCATAGACGAGAGCTAGCTTAGCAGATAGGACCAATGCAAGCAAAACAGTCTCATATTTTGCCTTATACACTTAAGACCAACACAAGAGACTCAGATATTAATACCACAATAATAGGGACAGGTAAACTCAGAGCACAGTTACAGCAAGAAACATAAGATGATGAGACGAGTAAAAGAAAATTTGCCCCAATTCTTTGAAGCAGCTCAGGAAACATTCTCAAGCCTGAGCAAGGATACCACATCTAGCCATCCCAGCCAAACAAAATAAAAAAGAGATGGAGGGAGGGAGAAAGGGTAGGAGGGAGAGAGGTCCAGAGAAAGATAGAGAGAGAGAGAGAGACAAAGACATATAGAAAACATCTAAGTGCTACAGTGCCTGTTTCCATTGACTCCCAGTTTCTCAGAATGGCTACCAAATAGTAACATAGCTTAGATGTTTCTGACTTAATTAAGTGGAGCAAAGGGTCAATATAGAGAGCAAAGAATAGATCAAAAGGAAAAAGAGAAATAAATGACTTTTCCCGACTAGTACACCCAACGATATTGCAAATGAGGAAGTGCCAGGGCCAAACGGTTATAACCTGTGTGTATTTGAAGATGCATAAAAATGTCTGATAGCGTATCCTCATAGTACTGTCATTTATAA
Organism: Suricata suricatta; assembly: GCF_006229205.1. Classification (NCBI taxonomy): domain Eukaryota; kingdom Metazoa; phylum Chordata; class Mammalia; order Carnivora; family Herpestidae; genus Suricata; species Suricata suricatta. The sequence goes on along the minus strand of NC_043717.1, from coordinate 66,552,348 downwards.
CCACCTGAAATTATAAAACCTAATGCACATCATATAGAGATCCCATGATCTCTTAATCCTCTCTGACATAATTTAGATGAGATCTTCCTGACTTGGAAAATTCAAGATAACAGCCACCTGATTACTTGCCCCTAGGTAATGTCAGTAAGTCTAGCAACACTATGGCCCGACAACAACATTCCAGTCTATAATAGTCTGCAACTATTGTTAACATCACATGCAACTCGCCCTTTTCATATCTGTCCACCCACATACTAATTTTTAGATATAAAATTCTCCACTTAATTCACAAGTCACTTATAAAATTCCTACTGTGTGGCTACTATTCTGGTAACTGCTAGGTCCAGAGATTTCACTCAATAACATAACCCTGTTTGTAAAATACTTTCCTAGTTTTGGTTCCTATCCTGAATTGATCAGAAAGTTTGCCTATATTGAAAAAAAACACTGCTATTCCAGTTCAAAGTCATATTGGTAAAATTCCATTATTTATCAAGCCTAAAGTTTTGTTGTTCTGGGTTCAGTTTGCTCAGGTTGATTGTGACTGCTGGAAGCAAGTTGCTTAACTCCAAACTGAATGTTTCTGGGCATTGAGGTGGTATTTTCACAATTAATTATCAAATTCCAAAGGTATCCTGTAGATAGATGCTGCAGTGATTCCATTTAGAACTTCTTTGTGCACAGGCCTAGAGGGCTATATAAATGAATTATAAGATATTTACATGGAGAGTTGCATTGTAAAACACATGTCATGGCTTGGAGAATGAAATGGCTTAAAGCACTTTTTTGAAATCTCTTCCTCCAATGACCTAAAAACCCTAATCTGTTAGTATTTGGATCTTGGTATAAAAATTCTAGGTCATGTTAGATCTATGGGTATTATTTGTGACTTTGGCTTCCCTCAGGGGGAGGATGAAGGTGAGGCTGTGATAAAAACAACAACAACAACAACAACAACAACAACAAAACTAAATTAAAACAAACAACATTGAGGCGCCTGGGTTGCTCAGTTGGTTTAGCATTCAAGATCAGTTCAGGTCATAATCTCATGGTTTGTGGGTTCTAGCTCAACAAATAGTTCTGTGCTGACAGTTCAAGGCCTGGTGCCTGCCTCAGACTTTGTGTTTCTGTCTCTCTCTGCCCTTCTCCTGCTCTCTCTCTCTCTCTCTCTCTCTCTCTCTCGCTCGCTCTCTCTCTCTCTCGCTCTCTCTCAAAAAAATAATAAGTATCAAAAACAAATGAACAACAGCAATTCATTTAAATACAGAAATAATCAGTTAAAGGTAAGGAGTTACATGGAGAGGGGAAGGGGGAGGGAGAGTGGGGAGAGAGAGTGGCGCAAAACCTGAGAGACCATTGAATACTGAAAAAGAACCAAGGGTTGAAGGGGGTGGGGGAAGAGAGGTAGTCAGAATGGAGGAAGGCATTTGTGGGGAAGAGCACTGGGTGTTATAGGGAAACCAATTTGACAATAAACTATTTAAACATAATAAAATAAAATAAAACATTAAGATTTTTAAAAATTATACGGGTGGAGACATAAGTACTGGTGATTACCTAATAATTTTTCTTCAACAAAACTATGAAAAATAAATGTACACACACATCCACATATCCATTCTATTTCAAAAGTAACAAACACATAGACTTGAGATAATTATTCCCAGTCTGTTGAAAAGTGATTCAGTGGTTATAATGAAAATTGTCAGTGTATTGCTCCTAATCTTTTCAAGGTGAAAATATCACTTTAATAATTTTGAAAAAAATATGATCTTTTATGTACTCCTTATCATTTAATGTGACTGAGAAATATAGTTTGCACTAAAAATGGGATGATGAACATGGCCACGTTCTAGAAAACTAAACACTATGATCTCAAGTTCCACTTAATCCATAATTCCTTTGGAAATATCTATTATATTACCACAAATGACAAAGAACTTTGGGGGTAGTGTTTAATGAAAATATATATTTTCATTTTTCTAATGAAGATTTACTAATTATGACTAACCAATAAGAGGAAAGGACATTTAAGATAGATGGCAGCTCTAATGTATACATTAGTAAATATGGTCCTGACCATTAGTGAGTACTTTTTAATAGAAGAGTTAATAGGAGTCAAGGTGGATGTATAATCAGAAATTCTACTCTTATTAGGTAGTTTGAAGTTTATTGTTATGTCAGATATTCTTGTTTCTCATTTTACTGATGTATCCCAGCTACATCATAGTATTAGTCCATACTAGTCACATGACAAATATCCAGTGTACAAATAACAGTGTACCACTATTCACCATTTAAAAACAAAAGTTAAAACAAGTAGGTCCAATGACAAAGCAGCAAGAACTATTCAGAGAGTGTTCATTTGTTTCTCAAAGACATCAAGCATCATTAAAAGAAATAAGACAAAAGCACCTTGGTATTAGAATTTGAGGTTAAGGATAAATGAGAGTAGAGAAAAGTTGGATTACCACAGCCAATTGCATATAGTAAAAATGTTTTATATTTTTATCATCATTCTAGATACCTAGATTTTTTGTCTCCCTGAACTTGGTTATTGATAATTTCAATTTCTCTCTCTTCCATTCATCCCTAACTCTAACAACAAAAACAGAATTTTAAAAATAAAGAAGAGTGGGAGGAGCCAAGATGGCAGAAGGAAGGGAGCTCTGTAGACTTTGTCCACCCCATCTTTCAAACTGAGAAGGACATTACTTTCATCTGCAAGAGCAGAAGGAGAAATACAGACTCCAGAAAGAAGACAACCTCAAAGATACCCGAGTGGGTGAGTGCGAACTGGGGAGATTGGAAAAAGAGCCAGCCAGAGAAGGGCGGGGGAGGTGGGAACCCCAGCCCAACACAGGGAAAGCACGCAGAGCCCCTGAGAGACAAAGGGAAGAGAAAGAGAAACTGAACACGCTGACAGTACTATCTCTAGCAAAGAGATAAAGAACACTTAACCTGGCACAGAGAGAAAAACTCTCACTCCATAAACAACTGCTGGGCAGAGCAAATCATGAACCCAGGTGGCATAAGGGAAAAAAGAGCTCCCACCCCTGCGTGATTCCGGCAGGGGGGCAGCAGCCATAGTGGCAGTGGCTGTGGGGGCTCACACTTTGGCTTTGGCTGTGGGAGCTGGAGCAGGAGCTGGGCACTCACCTCATTTCCACACAGCATCTCACCTCTGGCTTTGGCTGCGTGAATCCTGAATCTCAGGTGCCAACAGTGAAAAAATAGCTCCCACCCCTACACGATCCCAGCAGGAAGTTGGCCCCAGCTGTGGGAGTGCACAAATTGCCTCCTGAAGCGCACATCACCTCTGGCAGCAGGAGCACAAATCCCTGCCAGTACCAAGAGAAAACGCTCCCTCCCTCTACAAGATCCCAGCTAAGAAGACAGCTGCCAAAGCAAGTACATCTCATCTGTGGTAGCATGAAAGTGCATGGACTAGGATTTTGAAGTGAGGCGGCCTGGAAAATACAGCTTGGCTCTGCTGCAGCACAAGAAGGTAGGACTCATGAGAGTGCCCTGCAGCCCTTAGTTCCAGCAGAGCTTGTGGCGCCACCATTCATCTCTCCACAACCACCAAGGTGGGGCCTCCAAGAGCAGTTTACCTACACAGTCACGCCTATGCACTAAGGGGAATTGCTGCTTTTTATTACTTATTTTTTATTATTATTACCTTTTATACTTTTTTAATTTTTTTTAAATTTTTACTCTTTGTTTTCCTTTTTCCTTTCTCCCTCTTTTTTGTTTCCTCTTGCCTTCCAGATATATTCTCCCTTATCTCATCCTTATCTCTCCCCTCAACTGGTTATATACTTTTAGATTGTCCATTGTCCTTTGTTGTCTCTGCCCCCCCTTTAATAGTTCTTCTCTTTTTTCTTCTCTTACCTCTCTGTTTTGTTTCCTTCTTTTCCCCCCTTTTAATTTGTTTGTTTGATTTGTCTGTGCTTCTGCGTGTTTCTGTTCCTTGTGTGTTTGTATTTCTGTTTTATTTTTCAGAGCAACCCCAAGAAACAAGCCAAAGTACGCATGACGGAGAGCCACAAATAGCGCCAAGTAGGGAAATAAATTAATCAAAGGCACAAAAAGAGAAACCAAGAGATACCATTAAAAGAACATTTCCTGAAACGACAGGCCCTGGACCGTCAATAAGCTTCCTTTAACAGAGAAATACTAACAGGTGCACAGTGCACAATGAGCTTTTTAAAACTGACAAGAGAAAGAAAACTAGTGAAAATGACAAAAGGAAAGAACTCTCCCCTGAAGAAACTCCAGGAAAGTCACATGAACAGATCTAAACAACATAGCTGAACAAGAATTTAAAACAATTGTCATAAAATTAATCTATGGGATTGAAAAAAGCATCAGAAAAGCTAATGATACAACGACTAGTGTCTTTCAAAATAGGAGTGACGAGTTAAAAAAAGGCTATAAATGAGGTGAATAATAAAATGCAAGCAGCCACCTCAAGGATTAAAGAGGCAGAGAGAAGAATAGGTGAATTAGAAGACAATGTTATAGCAAAAAAGGAAGCCAAAAAACAAAAGAGAGAGAGAGAAAAATTGATGCAGGAGCAGAAAAGAAGAATTCGAGGCATGAGTGATACAATCAAATAGAACAACATCCATATCATAGGAATTCCTGAAGAGGAAGAAACAGAGAGAGGTCCTGAAGGAATACTAGACCAAATTATAACTGAGAATTTCCCAAATTTGGGGATAGAAATAGACATTCAAATTCAAGAGACACAAAGAACCCCCTTAGACATAATTTGAATCAACCTCCTGCATGACATATCATAATGAAACTGGCAAAATATAAAGATAAAGAGAAAATTCTGAAAGCAGCTAGGGAGAAAAGGGCCCTCACATACAAAGAGTAACCTATCAGAGTGGTTACAGACCTATCTAATGAAACTTGGCAGGCCAGGAAGTAATTGCAAGAAATCTTCAATGTGTTGGAGAGAAAAAACATGCAGTCAAGAATCCTTTATCTAGTAAGGTTGACATTCAAAATAGAAGGAGAGATAAAGATGTTCCCAAATAAACAAAAATTGAGAGAATTCATGACCACCAAATCAGTCCTACAAGAAATCCTAAGAGAGACTCTTTGAGGCAAATGTTGCAAAGAATACAAGGTGCCAGAGACACCACTATAAACATGAATTCTATGGGGAACACAATGATTCTAAACCCACACTTTTCAATAATAACACTGAGTGTAAATGGACTGAAAGCTCCAACCAAAAGACACAGGGAAGCCAAATTGATAAAAAAAAGAAAATCCAGTTATTAGGGTCTACAAAAGACTTATTTTAGACATGAAGATACCTTAAAGTAGAAAGTAAAGGGATGGAGAAATATCCATCATGTGACTGGAAGTCAAAAGAAAGCCAGAGTAGCCATATTTGTATCAGACAAACTGGACTTTTATGTAAAGGCAGTAACAAAAGATGAAGAAGGACATTATATAATAATCAAAGGGTCTCTCCATCAGGAAGAGCTAACAGTTATAAACATTTATATGCCAAATTCAGGAGTGCCCAAATACATAAAACAATTAACCACAGACAGAAACAATCTTATTAATAAGAGTGTGGTAATTGCAGAGGATTTGAATCCTCCACCGACAGCAATGGAGAGATAAACCAGACAGAAAATCACTAAAGAAACAATGGATCTGAACGACACATTAGAATGGGAGGAATTGATAGATAATATTTAGAACTCTGCATCCCGAAGTTAGGAAATTCACCTTCTGTTTGACTGCACATTCTCCAAGATAGATTACATACTGGGAAATATAGCAGTCCTCCATAAATATAAGTGAATTGAGATCATACCATGCACACTTTCAGATCACAATGCTATAAAACTTGAAGTTAACCACAGGAAAAAATTTGGAAAACCTCCAAAAATGTGGAGGTTACAAACCACGCTACTAAGGAATGATTGGGCTAATCAGGTAATTAGAGAATAAATTAAAAAATATATGGAAACAAATGAAAACGAAAATACAACAATCAAAAATCTCTGGCACGCAGCAAAGGCAGTCCTAAGAGGAAATTATATTGCAATCCAGGCCTATTTCAACAAACCAGAAAAAGTGCAAATTAAAAATCTAACAGAGCACCTAATTGATAAAAAAGGGGAGCAGCAAGAACACCCCAAGCCCAGCAGAAGAAAAGAAATAATAAACACCAGGGCAGAAATAAACCAAGTAAAATAAAAAAAAAATAGTCAAGAAGATCAATGAACGCAAGAGTTGGTTCTTTGAAAAAATAAGCAAAATTGATAACCCTATAACCAGGCTCCTTAGAAAGAAAAGAAAGAGCACCCAGATAGACAAAAAATATTTAATGAAAAAGGATCTGTTACAAGCAATTCCTTAGAAATACAAGCAATCATCAGAGATTACTATGAAAAATTATATGCCAACAAACTGGACAACCTAGAAGGAATGGACAAATTCCGAAATGCACTGAACTACCAAAATTCAGACAGGAAGAGATAGAAAGCCTGAACAGACTGATAACGAGTGAAGAAATCGAATCCATTATCAAAAATCAAAAATCTCCCAATGAATAAAAGCCCAGGGCCAGATGGCTTCCCAGGGGAATTCTACCAGAAATTTAAAACAGAGCTAATACCCATTCTTCTCAAATTATTCAAAAAATTAAAAATAGAAGGAAAACTTCCAAACTCATTCTACAAAGCCAGCATCACTTTGATACCCAAACCTGACAGACACCCAGCAAAAAAAGAGAACTACAGACCAATATCCTTAATGAATACAGATGCAAAAATACTCAACAAAATGATGGTAAATCGAATTCAACCAGCATATAAAATATTATCCATCATGATCCAGTGGGAATCATTCCTGGGTTACAGGGTTGGTTCAATATTTGCAAATCCATCAATGTGATTCATGACACTAAAAAAAGAAAAGATAAAACCCATATGATCCTGTTGATAGATGCAGAAAAAACATTTGACAAAATACAGCACCGTTTCTTAATAAAAAACCCTTGAGACAGTTGGAATAGAAGGAATGTATTTAAACATTTTAAAAGCAGTTTATGAAAAGCCCACAGCTAATATCATCCTTAATGGGGAAAAACTGAGAGTTTTTTCCTGAGTTCAGGAACACAAGAGCGATGTCCGCTCTCACCACTGTTATTTAACATAGTGCTGGAATTCCTAGCATCAGCAATCAGACAACAAAAGGGAAAAAAAGGCATCAGAATCAGCAAAGAAGTCAAACTTTACTTTTCACAGATGACATGATACTCTACTTGGAAAACCTGATTGACTCCACCAGAAGTCTTCTAGAATGGATAAATGAATTCATTAAAGTTGCCCGGTACAAAATCAATGTACAGAAATCGGTTGCATTCCTATACACCAACAATGAAACAGCAGAAAGAGAAATCAAGAATCTGATCCCATTCTCAATTGCATGAAAAACCATAAAATACCTAGGAGGAAACCTAACCAAGGATGTAAAAGACCTGTCTGATTAAAACTATAGAAAACTTATGAAAGAAATTGAAGAAGTCACAAAGAAATCGAAAAACATTCCATGCTTATTGATCAGAAGAGTAAACATTGTGAAAATGCATTACTACCCAATGCAACCTACACATTCAATGCAATCCCCATCGAAACTGTACCAGCATTTTTCTCAACACTAGAACAAGCTATCCTCAAATACGCATGGAACAATAAAATACCCTGAATAGCCAAAGTAATGTTGAAGAAAACCAAAACGGCAGGCAACCACAATCCCAGAGTTTAGCCTCTACTACAAAGCTGTCATCAACAAGACAGTATGGTATTGGCACAAAAACAGACACATAGACCAATGGAATAGAATAGACAACCCAGAACTGGGCCCACACATGTACGGCCAATTAATTTTTGACACAGCAGGAAAGAGTATCCGATGGAAAAAAGGACTGCTTCTTTGGCAGGTGGTACTGGGAGAACTAGACAGCAGCATGCAGAAGAATACAACTAGACCACCTTGTTACACCATATACAAAAATAAACTCAAAATGGCTGACGGACCTGAATGTGAGACAGGAAACCATCAAAACCCTCAGGGAGAAAGTAGGACACAGCCTCCTTGACCACAACTGCAGCAAGTTCCTACTCAATACACCCCAAAGGCAAGGGAAATGAAAGCAAAAATCAACTATTGGGACCTCATCAAGATAAAAAGCTTCTGCATTGCAAAGGAAAAAAATCATGGGAACCAATAGGAAAATGACGAAATGTGAAAAGATAGTTGCAAATGAAATATCAGATAATGGGCTAGTATACAAAATCTACAAGGAACTCACCAAACTTCACACCCACAAAACAAATAACCCAGTGAAGAAATGGGCAGAAGACATGAACCGACACTTCTCCAAAGAGGACATCCAGATGGCCTACAGGCACATGAAACGATGTTCAACATCACTCATCATCAGGGAAACACAAGTCAAAACCACACTAAGATACCATCTCACACCAGTCAGAGTAGCTAAAATGAACAAATCAAGAGACTATAGATGCTGGCGAGGGTGTGGAGAGACGAGTACCCTCCTACACTGTTGGTGGGAATGTAAACTGGTGCAGCCGCTCTGGAAAACAGTATGGATGTTCCTCAAAAAACTATCAATAGAACTCCCCTATGACCCAGCAATAGCACTCAAGGGCTTTACCCAAGAGATACAGAAGTGCTGATGCATAGGGGCACATATACCCCAATGTTCAAAGCAGCACTGTCAACAATAGCCAAAACATGGGAAGAGCCTAAATGTCCATCACCTGATGAGTGGATCAAGAAGAAGTGATACACACACATAGACAATGGAATATTACATGGCTATGAGAAAGAATGAAATATGGCCATTTGTAGCAAGGTGGATGGACTTCGAGTGTGTCATACTAAGAGAAGTAAGTCAGGCGGAGAAGGACAGATACCATATATTTGCACTCATAGGTCTAACAGGAGAACAGGAGAAACCTAATGAAGACCATGGGGAGGGGAAGGGGGAAAGAGATTTAAGGAAGTAGAGGGATGCAAAACCTGAGAGACTATTCAATACTGAAAACGAACCGAGGGTTGAAGGGGGAAGGGGAAGGATGGTGTTTGTAATGGAGGAGGGCACTTGTGGAGAAGAGCACTATGTGTTATATGGAAACCAATTTGACAATAAACTACTAAAAATAAATAAATAAAATGTGAAAAAATAAAGAAAATTTAAAAATAAAATAAAATTATTAGATCCATGTTATAAGAAGCTTTGGATGTCAGGCTAAGTCATTGTATATATTTTACAGGCAGTGGAAAATCACCATACAAAGGAATTCTTGATGTTTATATTTGCAGCTCAAGTTCAAGTAATTTTTATTTCATTAATTTTAGTTATAAGATTAATTTATTCATAGCTCTACTTGATTTACCCATTCAGTCATTCAGTCAGCCAGTGCTTATTCAACATATATTTTTGTCACAATCCATCCTGCGAGAGGGAGTCATAAAAAAAAATTTTGTGTACATCTGAGCTTTAGTATTTTCCTAAAAAATTACTTCATTACTACTCAAGTTTTCTATGATCTTATTCCCTGCATATTTTAAAATTATTTTTACTATAATAATTTTAGTTCCTGGTGCTAGTTCTTTAATTTAAAATCTGTGTAATGTATTCACTTAAATGCATACCACAAAGATTATAAACTTAGACTGATATAAAGATTAATAAATTATGATATGACTAATTTCTCTTTCTTTTCTCATCACTCTTCATATTCCTTAACATAAATTCACATGCCCATTCATTTGTTTCAGATATTCCTCACATTTTGGTCAATCATCAATGATTTGTGATGAAAGCTTTGAGCCATGTTTGGGCAAGAAAGGAGCAAAGGACATTGCCTGTGTAAGAAACAGAATGTACAAGTGGTGGAAAGAAAGAAACATATTAATCTACCTGGCGAATGACTTTAGTTGGCATTTAAATATTTTTATTTTTATTTTATTTTATAATAGTTTATTGTCAAATTGGTTTCCATAAAACACGCAGTGCTTCTTCCCACAAGTGCCCCCCATACATGACCATCACCCCCGTTCCCCCTCTCCCTCCCCCTTCAGCCTTTGGTTCGTTTTCAGTATTCAATAGTCTCTCAGGTTTTGTGTCTCTCTCTCTCTCCCCAACTCTCTTTCTCCCTTCCCCTCCCTATGGCCCTCTGTTGGGTTTCTCCTGTTAGACCTATGAGTACAAATATATGGTATCTGTCCTTCTCTGCCTGACTTATTTCACTTATCATGCCGCCCTCGAGGTCCATCCACTTTGCTACAAATAGCCAGATTTCATTCTTCCTCATTGCCATGTAATACTCCATTATGAATATATAACACATCTTTAGCCATTCATCAGGTGATGGACATTTAGGCTCTTTCCATGTTTTGGCTCTTGTTGACAGTGCTGCTATGAACCTTGGGGTACATGTGCTCCTATGCATCAGCATTTCTGTATCCTTGTGGTAAATCCTTAGCAGTGCTATTGCTGGATCATAGGCAAGTTCTATTGATCAATGAATTCAGTAATGTTGCAGGGTACAAAATCAACTTACAGAAATCGGTAGCATTCTTATACACCAAAAATAAATATTTTTAAATAGGTATGGAAAATATTTGTTTTTTGTTTTGTTTTATATTGCCTTTTTTATTGGTCTATAGCTAACGTACCATATTATATTAGTTACAGCTGTACAATATAGTGATTCTACATTTATACACATTCCAAAATGATCACCATGATATGTATAGTTACCATCTGTCACCATACAAAATTATTAAAATAATACTGACTATATTCCATATACCATACTTTATATCCCTGTGACTAATTTATTTTTATAACTGGGAGCTTATACTTTTTAATCCCTTTCACCTATTTCACCCATCTTTGCACCCCTCTTCCCTCTGACAAAAATTTTTAGTTAATCTGAGGTTGTAAGACAGAGAAGAACATGGATGTTTACGGATATCTGGCAATGAAATAACAGTCTATTGAGCATTTAACCAGAAACAACATAGCATGACTATCACATGATATAGATATGAAATGATTAGACAAATATACAAAGCTCTTGATGATACCCTGTGAGGAAAAAACATCTGATTTGTTCCTATATCCCAAGTAGGAAGTGTGTCTCCCTACTAAAACATTAGTTTTCCTATTTATTTTCCCTAATACATGATAGGAAACAAAAAGATGGTTAATGTTTCAACAGATAAATCTCATTGCCCACCTCATCATGGTCGGTTCATTGTGATTGTCCTAATATTGTGGCTCTAAGCCTATTTGTGACCTATAATCCTCCAAGAATATTTAACGAGACTCTGTTTATCTATTCCTAATTTTCAAGAGTGAAGACATAGTCATCTGTTAAGAAGCTGCCACAGTCCTTTAGGTGAAAATATGATCAGAATATAAGGTGGTTTTTCATGAGAATGACTGGGAAGGGATATACTAAAAATTACCTCGAACAGTGATTTTAAGATCCAAATTGTCTATATCCATTACTAACATTTTTGAGCAAATGTATCAGTTATAATCCAATCAGAGAACCAAAAGCATTATGAATGATATAAGGGATTTATCACAGGGATTCATTTTTGCAAGATCCTGGAAGTTGGTTAGCCAATCTATGAATGTCTGTTGCCCCTACACCTGAATGTGAAATGGAAGGTAGTATGGACATACTAGAACCTGCAAGGATGAACTGGAACTTAGGAGGACACGTTGAAGCCTATATCCATCTGTCCCAGCTTCTAAGTCTCCATCTTGGATGATGAAGATAGCCTGCAGTAGAGCTGGTCTATCCATGACAGAGCTTCACCTGCTCCTGGCCTGTGATCCAGTAAGGCTGAAGTAGGTGATTTGGCTGGAATTGCAGGAACCGCAGACATGGTGGCTGCCTGCCGGCAGGGTGAATTAACACATTCACCTCGGTGTGGGTAAACTGCAACAATGCCTGAGTTGACAAAGACCTTCTGAGCATAAATATGTTGGATAATCAGTTTCTACTTTCCAAATCCTGTGCAAATATCTCTTACAACCAACTTTAGTTAAGAACCATTCAGGGAACAGAACTCTGAGATAGTTGGAGACACTTATTGCTGGTTAAACAGTATATATAAGTCTGTTTCCCCAGTATCTGGATCCAGCTTGGCCAAACTGACACAATACAAAGATAAAACAGACAAAAATAAATAAATAAATAAATAAATAAATAAATAAATAAATAAATAAATAAAAAGAAGAAGCAGGTGGTTGCCAGAGGGAAAGTGGGTGGGGAATATGTAAAATAGATAAGGAAGACTAAGAGGTACAGACTTGTAGTTATGAAATAAATAAAGTCACAAAGATGAAAGATACGGAATAGGGTATATAGTCAATAATATTGTAATGATTCTGTTTGGTAATAGATGGTAACTACATTTATGGTGAGGACTGAGTATAGAATTATTGAACCAATATTGTATATCTGATACTAATATAACATTTGATATTAATTATACTTCAAGAAAAAAACATATAACATTTAAAAAATTACTTCCTGGGCTACATGTTAAAATAATCAGACTCTACACTGAGCTAATTAAATGGAAAAATTTTTTGAAAATTAAGGAGGAGTGGTACTGAAGACCAGGCATTATTATTTTTTAACTTATTTATTGTTGAAATATGATGGTGATGGATTTGTTTGCAGAGTCTGATCACTAGGCATGTGAAATGGCAAGTGAAGAACGAAGAAGGGATATTGCATGTGTGCAAGAGACAGGAGAAAGATGTTGAATGAATTCAAGGGCACCCTTTTGTGTTCATTGTCATGTGAACTTATGACTTTGTTACATTTCAGCTTTAGCTCAAAATGCTAGTGCATGCAAAGGAACTATTATATTCTTGAGCAGATGTTTCAAACTGCTGTATATTAGAAAGTCCTCTTCAGTCAGAGCTCTGCAAAATTCTTCCTGAAGAAAGAACTCAACTATTTATTATTATAAAATAGCACACAATCACAACCAGAACAGTTGAACATCTGGTTTTCTCAATGACCATAAAGACATCTATTTTAAAGTCATTAACCACTAATATTTTATTTTAATGGTTTAAGAAATCATTGCTATTAAATAAAGGGAAAAACGTGATCCTCAAAAATTAAAGGAAAACCCATTTTTAACAAGGTATCTAAATTTAATACAAAGCATACCTCTGAAAAATGACAGTCCCTGGCATTCATTCCCTCTGACTCTGAAGCTTTAGATGAATGATTTGAACTACCCTCAGAAAGGAAGCGAGAGAAAAGATATTTTGAGGGTTAGGTCATAAATGTGGAAACTTCATATTTTATGGACACTCTTTATAACACTTGTCCCTGGGGACAGGACTAAAATGTGTACTATTGGCTAAACTAGTTCTATCCCTTCTTTACTGTATATGCTTATTTTTTGAGAAACATGATTTGGCCATCAGTCAGTGCCTTTGTGAGCTTGTGCTTATGTGGCTCAGATATATAGTCCATCAAACATGGAGCCATGGATTTATGTACACCATACTGCTGATAGTTAAATTCTGAGATTCTACTTGCTGGCTCAGGGTTTGTATGCATGCATTCTATCAGTCTGACCAATGAAGAGGAGAGGTATGGTCTTTAGGAGTAAAATGTTATTATTTCACAATTTTAACTGACCATGAACCGTTTCCCCTCAATAAGTGTACAGTAAGTATCTATGGTTCCTATACACTGAAATATGCTATTTTTGTCCCTCCACTGAATACCTTTCAGATATAAATGACATAATGCCTGTGAATTGCTTAGATCAATACCAAGCATATGATAGGTAAAAAGTATTAAACCCTATTCATTGTCTTTGTGATCAAAACCTACTCCTGCTTCTATATGTTAGTGTTAGTGTAATTTGGGGGGAATTACTTATTTAAACCAAAATATTTTTACCTGCACAATAAGCATATGCTAATTATGCTTTACAGCATTTTTGCAAAATTAAGGAAAACACCTTTGGCTTAAGTGCAGAGTATAGTACCTACTTCATAGTATGAATATAATGAATTGCAAAAATCAACATCATTGACATTTTTTCAAATTAGTTAAACTAAAATTTGAAGAATTGTATTCTATTTGGGCTTTATATCGTTGACTTATTATTACACTTTATGTAGTTTATGTAATTTTTAAATGATTTATGTAAAACTGATAGTCATTTAATAAAATGTATACATCTATAGTATCTTTGGATTAAAGTTCTAGCTGTTATTTTCAGTGTGATGCTTTTTTCAGTTTTGCCTCTTTAATATGCATTCCTCCTGATCTATTAGCCAGAAAGCCGAAGTGGAAAGACCATTTGAGCATGAAATAATTAGAATAGAGTGGTTCTTCTTTCGAGAACTTAATTTTGTATGTGTATATTATATATTGTATATCTTCCTTTGTTAAGAATGTTTACTGTTGACTCATTTCTGTTCACTTTAAGGCAGCTGTCTACTAGATCTTTTTGACTCCAATATATGTGTCTATGTCCAACCCAGAGGAGACATGTAACCATGAGTACTATTTTAACACCAAAATTGACTAGGTTCCAGGTTAATTATAGTGATGATCCTATCTGCCTTTTCAGTTTCAGGAGAAGGTGTAGTATACTGGTTGAAAGGTAGGCTCTGATGTCAGATTGCCCAGGTGAATTCCAGATCTGCATTTGCTACCTACATGACCAAATGCCAATAATCTAACCTTATATTGCCATTGTTCCCTCAAATGAAAAATGGTCATGACAATAGTAATTACCACATAGTACCGTTGTGAGGATTTAATAAATTGTTACATGTATAGTGCTTAACTTATTGCAAGTACTTAATACATTTCAGTTATGATGACGATGGCAATAATCAAACAATTGAAGCAGCCCAAGGGAATTAGAAGGTTTTCTTTAGCACAGTGAGGTTTTTTTTTAGTTCTATAAGAAGTAATCATGGCTTCTCTCTAAATATTTTTGTTTTGGCATTTGACACTTTTATTTTAGGACAACACTCTGTCCTTCAGTTTCCCTAAAAGACACAGTAGTCTTTTTCATTCAAAGTTCTGTTTCCTTGGTGGTCATACTATTCCAGGCTAGCACTGACTGTGAAAGGAAACATTGCAACAAATTTCAGCACTTTGTTGCCAATGGGATTTGCGGTGTGGTTCATGATAATTTGACCTTTATTGGCTTTTTCTCCTTACTTAGCACTCATGGTAATATATAAAATATGAAAGAGGCTTTCTTACCACAGAGTTAACTTTTTAAAAAATGTAATTACTACATCTGAAAAATTCACTAAGGTAATACTTTTATACAGAAACTAATATTCCTCCAGTTTACATGATGAACTTGGAGGTATAGTTCATCAATATGGCAAACGTAAGCCATCATGTCTGACTCAGAGACCAAGTTATGGACCATATTTTTTATTGCCACAGTCAACTTTCCCTATAATGCAGTTAATATAGGTCTTTAGCAATGTCTAGAAACTTAGGTAGTCTTTGGAGTCAGATGCATCTGTGTTTGAATGTTTACTCTATCACTTAGCTGCATGATCTTACTGCAGTTGTAGTATATGTTTAACCTCCTTAAACTGGAGTTTCCTTATATTTACACTGGGATGTATATGAGAAAATCTATGTAATATACTTAGAAGATCTGCTACATAATAAGTACTCAATAAGTGGTTGCTATTATTTTTATTTTAATCTTCATGCACTTGGCTTCCTGGATTATTTCTCTATTTCACACACTCTTTAACAAAGAATACATAGAAATCTACTGATTTTCTCTATTTAATGACACTTAATTGTTCTATTCATATTTTTTTCCTCAGAGATATGGACAGGAAGATGTCCTCATCCCCAACTTGAGGTGTTTTATCATTTCGTACTTTAGTTACAAAGGATGGGAGGAGAAAACTGGCACAGTGTCTGGCATGTACGTATATCAGAATTGTGTAATAATATCTTGTTTATTATTATAACTATTATTATCAATATTATTATTTGATGAACAATATTTTACTAAGTCATAATGTAGAAGGCCTAGGATGTTAGTTACTTTAGGGCAATAGCACATGCATTGTATCCTTTTTAAATTTTTTTAAGTTTCATTTATTTATTTTGAGAGAGAGACAAGAAGAATGAGCAGGGGAGGGGCAGAGAGAGGAGGAGAGAAAAGATCCCAAGCAGCCTGTGCACTAACAGTATGGACCCTGATGCGGGGTTCGAACTCATGGACCATGAGATGATGACCTGAGCTGAAATCAAGAGTTGGACATTTAACTAACTGAGTCACCTTGTCTCCAGTTTTCTTTATATGTTCTTTAGCAAAGACTACATGTACTGTTCAGGGTAGGGGACCAAAGCCCTTCTGTGTTGATATGAGGTCAAAAGAAAGTATGGGGGCTCCCGGGTGGCTCAGTTGGTTAAGTGTCCGACTTTGGCTCAGGTCATGATCTCATGGTTCGTGGGTTCGAGCCCCGCATCAGGCTCTGTGCTGACCGCTAGCTCAGAACCTGGAACCTGTCTTCAGATCCTGTGGTTCCTTCTCTCTGACCCTCCCCTGCTCATGCTGTCTCTCTATCTCTCTCTCTCAAAAATAAATTTAAAAAAACATAAAAAAATTATGTTCTGCAGAACTGGTGCAAAGAGACATAGAACAGAATTTTTTTTACCTTTAGCTCACTGAATTTCTTTCTTTTTTAAAAATTTTTATGTCTTCATTTTATTTTGAGAGACAGAGACAGAGAGTGATCAGGGAAGGGGCAATGAAAGAGGGAGACACAGAATCTGAAGCAGACTCCAGGCTCTGAGCTGTCAGCACAGAGCCCAAATGCAGGGCTCGAACTCACTGACTGAGAGATCATGACCTGAGCCAAAGATGGAGGCTTAACTGACTGAGCCACCCAAGTACCCATAGCTCACTGACTTTCATGATGAAAATGTAGACAGCTGAACAAAATTGAACAGCCTAATATTAGTCTTTCAGGAGTTTGTAGAGATCATGGTCTTTACCAATTGAACGTCATTCTAATCTAAATAAAAAGGTCATAACTAATTATGAGCAAATGATGTAAATATTTATCAGCAAGACCATTGATATGATATTACAGATACAAGTTAACTATGCTTATTGCATTTATTTAATTTTTCTACAGATTTTTCAATTAATAAAGTACACAGTGAATTGAATTACTTATCTGTATGTTTCACATGTGCCCATGTACAGGCTCTTCCACAAAGTGCCATCCTGTTTGCAGCATCTCTATGGCCTTGAAAAGAGCTGTCAAAGCGGCAAAGATTTTTTAATATTGAATCAAGTAACTTCCAAAAGGCCAAGGACCTTTGCCCTTAACTTAAACATTAGCTAGCTGTATCTGCAGGGCACAGCTTCTTCTGCTGACTATAAACACTCACCTGAAAACATCTAACTCCACACAGCAGGAACTATAAATTAGACAGAAAGCAAATAGCCACAGTTCTAGTTTCAGAGCCTATCTATGTGTTTTGCTCTTGGCAGTTCCCTAGACTACGGTTCTTAATTTGTCACACTATAGTTTACTTGCTGCTTTCAGTATCTTATTTTTGCAGACCTGTATTCACATGGAAGAGGAGGCCCTACACCATTGAAAATGGTCCATGCCTTAGTATATAACAATGTTTCAGTGCATAGTTTATAAACCCAATGAAATCAGATAGGCAATAAGTTTTGCTTCACACAAAACTAAGATCTGACCCTTCTAGAAAGTTGACATGTGGCTCTCCCTTCTCTTATGTATTGCTTTCTCCATCTTTTATCTAGTATTTATTGAAAGGCATGATGAATCCATATTGTTTCTAGAAAATCTTTTATATTTAGTAGAACTGGAGGTACTTATATTAACCTAAGTGGATTCCTAATATCCTACCACCTGGAAAAACACTGGTCTATAAGACTAATCCTGAGAAATTTAGTAGCAGGTCTCCATCTCTGCATCTTTCAGGCCTACATTAATAACTGTAGTGCCATATTAATGCCTAGAGAGCTTCAACTTTCCCATAGGCTATACATACAGAACAGTGAGTAGAAAGAAATAATAAGGAATATAAAAGTGATTAGATATTAGACAATCAATGTATAAGGATCATAATTTAATTCCATAGTCATTTGTTGGCCATGCCATTTTTCCTAACTCATCTGTCCTTCCATCCTCTAGAACTTACATGCTTAAATGTGTTATTAAACTCTTACTGCCCCAAATGACATCTTTGGACTCAGCCTCCTGTATGACTAGACTTATGTATGTTAACGAATTCTTTGAGCTTTGCCTAGTTGGATTACCTTATACAAAGAGCTATTTTGCTGAAGTTCACAATTTCAAGCTGTCACTAGTAATAGAAATACTTTTTGTTGTCTATTTACCAAAAATTATTGTAGAAAAATGAAATGATAATGTGCCTTGCGTTTGCCAAAGACTTAAGAAATAATATTACCATTATTATTAGTTTCAATTAATAATCAGTTAAAAATTCTTTAGTTCAGTATGGAAATTATATTCATGACAGTTTTTTTAGGTAGTGAGCTCTATTAATGGTATGAAGTGCATATATAGTGACTTCATTTTAAATTTAAGTTTAATGGAATAAATGTGAATTTCTAAGGACATAAATCAATTATGGTAGATTTTAATAATCAGTATATTTTCTAAACATTTATGTAACTGTCCTTCTTGGGATAGGAAACATACTTTATTTATCTTTAGATCTACCATACCATATAAAAGATACTCAGTAGATATTTAAAAATTAGTGAACAAATCATGGAACCAAAAGAATGATATTTCTATTTGGAAAACTTATTTTGGGGTATTTCATAAGATGTTTAAATGAAGATGATGTTCCTCAAAGTGAATATTAGGCTTTGAAAATATAGTACCCATTCGATTTTCAAGCAAGGATGTTTTCTTTCTAATAGAAAAACAACTCTAAATTCGTAATGGAAGTCAATAAGCAAATAGGAATATATATGCACAATGTAGTATAATTTACAATAGCTGAGATATGGAAGCAACCCGTGTCCATTTGTAGATGTTTGGACAAAGAAGATGCCATATATATCCATATGTATTTGTATATATATATGGGTGTGTGTATATATATACATGTGTGTGTGTGTGTGTGTGTGTGTGTGTGTGTGTGTGTATGACTGAATAATACGCAGTCATATAAAAGAATGAAATCTTGCCATTTGGAATAACATGGATGGATCTAGAAAGTATAATGCTAAGTGATGTAAGTGAGAGAAAGACAAATATCATGTGATTTCACTCATATGTGAAATTTAAGAAACAAAACAAATGAACAAAGAAAAGAGACAAATTAAAAACAAACACACTCTTAAATACAGAGAACAAACTGGTTGTTTCCAGAGGGAAGCTTAGTGAGACAGGCAAACGACATTAAAAGTAAATTTATCGTCATGAACAGAGTATGTATTAATTGTTGAATCTCTATATTATACACCTGAAACTAATGTAGCACTGTATGTTAATTATACTGAAATGAAAAACAAACAAACAATAAATAAATAAATATTTTATAGATTACACACATACACACATTTCACTTTACAAGACTATTTTTTAACTTTTTAAAAAATGTTATTTATTTTTGATACAGAGAGAGACAGAGCATGAGAGGGGGAGGGTCAGAGAGAGAAGGAGACACAGAACCCGAAGTAGCTCCAGGCTCTGAGCTATCTGTCAGCACAGAGCCTGACATGGGGCTCGAACCCACGAACGTGAGATCTAACCTGAGCCGAAGTTGGAGGCTTAACTGACTGAGCCACTCAGGCGCCCCACACAAGACTATTTTTACAACTACCTTTAGTGCATAATAAAAAATCAAACTCTAACAATATAACATATTGGTGACATCGCTATCCAAAAATTTGTTTACTATTCCAGAGAGTAATTCTCTTTCCAATAATGCGAACTGAAAAAAAAGAATATTTGTAGAACACAACTGCAACAGTTATATACATGACTTTTTCTGAACTACGATATAATGTTCCAGGAGAAGCATGGATTGGAAGAACAACAATTGTTAAAACGTCTATATGATCCAAAGTAAGCTACACATTTAATGAAATCCCTATCAAAATACCAGCAGCATAGACATAGAGCTAAAACAAACAATGCTAAAATTAGTATGGAACCACAAAGAACTCTGAAAATCCAAAACAACCTTGAAAACAAAGTGGAAGGTTCAAAATTCAAGATTTAAAGTTATATTATAAAGTTTTAGTAGTCAAAAGAGTATGGTACTGGCACAAAAATAGACACATAGATCAATGGAACTGAATAAAGAAAAACCAGAAATGAAATCTTAACTATATGGTCAATTTATCCTCTACAAAGCAGGAAAGAATATCCAATGGAAGAAGGAGTTTGTTCAACAAATCGTGTTGGGAAAATTGGACTACATGCAAAAGAATGGACCTAGAGCACCTTTTTACACTATACACAAAAAATAAATCCAAAATGTATTAAAGACCTAAATGTAACACTTTTAACCACAAAATTTCTATAGAAGAACAAAAGTAGTAACTTCTTTCACATTCCTCATAGCAATTTCTTCTGCGATATATCTCCTGAGGCATGGGAAACAAAAGCAAAGATAATCTTTTGGGACTACATCAAAATATAAAGTTTCTGCACAGTGAAGGAAACAATAAGCAAAACTAAAAGGCAACCTACATAATGGGAGAAGATACCTTCAAATGAGATATCTGATTAACGGTTAGTATTCAAAATCTACAAAGTACTTATCAAACTAAACCCCTCAAAAACCAGATAACCGAATTAAAAATGGACAGAAGACATGAACAGACATTTCTCCAAAGAAGACATCCAAATGGCCAATAGCTCCATGAAAAGATTTTCAACATCACTGGTCAGCCGGGAAATACAAAAGAAAACTACAATGGCATATCACTTCAAAATGGCAAAAATCAATAATAAAAGAAGCTATAGGCAATGATGTGGAGAAAGGGGAACCCTCTTGGACTGTTGGTGGGAATGCAAACTGGTGTAGCCATTCTGGAAAACAGTATGGAGGTTTCTCAAAAAATTAGAAACAGAACCACCCCACCATCCAGCAATTGTACTATCAGTTATTTACCCAAAGAACACAAAAGTACTAAGCAAAAGGAATACATGTACCTTCATGTTTATAGCAGCATTAACTAGTCAAATTATGGAAACAGCCTAAATGTCCATTAACTGATGAATGGATATACAAGTGGTATGTATATGTATATGTATATGTACACGTAAGTCTATCAATTGATGAATGGATAAATATGTGGTGTATATAAACAATGGAATATTACTCAACCATAAAAAAGAATGGTTCTTGCCATTTGAAAAGACTTGGGTGGAGCTACAAAATCTTACGCTAAGCGACAAAAGTCAGTCAGAAAAAGATTCACTCATATGTGGAATTTAAGAAACAAAACAAACAAGCAAAGGTGGAACAAGGTAGAGAGATAAACCAAGAAACAGACTCTTAACTATAGAGAACAGACTTATGGTTAACAGAGGGGAAGGGGGTTGGGTGAAGAGTGAAATAGGTGGTGGGGATTAAGGAGTGCCCTTATTGTAACAAGGACCAGGTGTTGTAAGAAAGTGCTCAGTCACTAAATTGTATACATTAAACTAATATTACATTGAATGTTTACTAACTGGACTTTAAAAAAAAAACTTTAAAAATTTTCTTTATTTTATTTGAATCTCTCTTCAATGTAAATCTTGCCTAAAATATAAGCTATGCGAGGCGCCTGGATGGCTCAGTCGGTTGAGCCTCCAGCTTTGGCTCAGGTCATGATCTCATCGTTCGTGGGTTCAAGCCTCACGTCAGGCTCTGCGCTGACAGATAGTTATCTGTCAGCGCAGAGCCTAGAGCCTGTCTTCAGATTATATGTCTCCCTCTCTCTCTGACCCTTCCCTCCTCGCACTGTCTCTTTCTGTCTCAAAAATAAATAAAACATTAAAATTTTTTTAAAAAAAAGTATAAGCTATGAGCACTAATTGACGTATGCAAATGCATACAACAACCTTTGGTTACAGATCTAGGAAGATATGTTGTTGGTCCCAGTTGTACTATATTTTCATTTCATTTGTTAAGAAAAAGCTAGACAGTGCGCTCATCTGTGTCTCATATAAAAATGGGTTTCAACCTGATTCGCTTTTTATTTCTTCCCTTATTCAGAAAAAAAATTTGGTCAACATAATAGGATAAGATAGGATATTATATTTTGACAACAATCCTAATGTTTCACTGGCTTAAATTATCAAGATTTATATCTCATATTTCAAGTCTAATGGAGTCTCTAGATGGCATTGCCAGTCAGTATGGCAGAGCAAAAGAGATAAATCAATAAACTGCACTCTGGATTATAAAACTTCCATTTGAGACTGATACAAGTCACTTTCGCTCATATTTTAATGACCAAAGAACTTCATATAGTCACATATAATTTCAGGGAGATAAAGTAGTACAATTCTACAATTTGTCCAGAGGAATATCTATAAATTGTTGGCAAAAATGATTCATGACTAACAAAATTCTCCATCAGGATGACTTATCAAGTAACTTCTAATATGTTTTTTTTTAATTTTCATTCCTACCTTCTCCCACTCCCATATTGCAATCAGCTGCCTGCTTGGCAAATAACATAAAGTGTTCAATTTTTAAAATTAGGTGCATAATTAGACTGTTAACTCACTTGGTAGGGATTGTTTGAAACTGCTTCTGAGTCTATATAGTACTTCAAAAATAGTTTCCAGTGCTGTCGTTATTCACCAAATCCTTAATTTGAGAATCGAGATTTGGAGTTGACTGTCTATGTACCTCAATTTCTGTTTGAGAGTTCCAAGGTGGACTATGGGTATCTATAGGAGAATACTCTAGAGATTGGTTATCTTGAATAAAGTAGCCAAACCTCAAATATCTCACACTGATGTGGGTATTTATACATATATCTAATACCATTTTATGGAACTTTCTCTTTGATAGACTTTTGCCAGTTTTGAATCCCTTTGAGCAATAAACTCCCCTGAAAACAATGGAAAAGTGCTTATTAGAATAACTCCTGTTTTAAATAAATACAATCAGCAATTTAAAACTGTAAAATGCCTTAAGACCACCAAATATAAGCTGAAAACACTCATTTAATTATATAATCCCAGTCCTAAGAAAAGTTACCAGAAAAATGAGAATGATTATGTGATTGGTTCATTTTAAGTTTCAATTTCTGAATGAGATGATCAACATATTTCTTTATTACATTTCTAGTCATAGATGAAGGATCATCTTTCCCAGCTTCTCTAGAAACTGTATTTCTCTAATACCCTATGCAAAGATTTAGTTAAAAATTTTTAAATGTGGTATTTGGTTGCTAGTCTGTTATATGAAAATGGTAAAGAAATATGACTTTGAAATTAGACTGGCTCTTTATTAGTGAAAGTTCTACACGTTTCTCACATAGCTACGTCCTCTGTACATTTCCCTCTACTTGGTTAAAATGCAAACTTTGTTGGATTTAAATGTTTTTCCATGGGACATCTCTACTTATGGAAGGAAATCAGCCATTGTCAAAATTTATTAAACTTTTCTAATGTGTCAAAAAAAGGAGAGACACTAGTTTTTTCCAGTATCGTGGTTAGATTACCATCACTGCCTCTTTTATTTTGAGGGAGAGTTATGATGAGCAGGGAGCATATGCACATTTGTCTGTTTTCTAATTTCTATTATGTTAAGAGGAAGAATGATCCTTCAAAGACCATTTAGCTAAAGAATACCTGGACTGAGATCATCCAAGCACCAAAGAGCTGCCACCCTTTCTTCATAGAGGGTCAGCATTATTGGTCCCAGTTAATGGTAAGCTTGATGTGTTTTACAGTATCTTCTCACTGAGGATGTTACCATGGACACAGAGATCAACATATCTTCCAGGATAAGTTATACAGTGAGAGAAAAACTGAAGGAATATAGTTACCACCACTGGACCTTGCAAAGAAGAAAAATATAAAAAACTTCTGGCCACATGGTCATATGTGTTTTAAAAATTTGTGTAACACTTTCTATTATTATTTATTGAGTGATTGATCTATGTCTATTGTACTAAACAGTTTCCAGACATTATCTCACTTAGTCTTCATAATAATACTTTGAAATAAATGCCCTTATTTTCACTTTTTGGATGAAGAAATTGAAGTACAGGGAAATGAATTACTTATCCAAGATTATACAGCCAGTAAGTGGCTTAAGTGGGATTCAACTCTGTTCTGTTTCATCTCAAAGTTGTATTCTACACCCCTTTATTATATTGCTGCAGATTTATAATAGATAGGAAACCATAATCTCTGTTTGGAAGTAAGAACTCAAGTAGAACAGTTTCTGACATAAGGTAGGTACTTAAAACTTTTTATCAAATTAATTAATGGTGAGGTTAATTTTCCTAAGTGTGCAGGCAGAATTTTAAGATTGTCTCTAAGATCCTTCCTCCCTCAATATGTATACTCCCTGTACAGTACCTGGGACAGTAAATGCTATGGATCTTAATTTCATGATTAAGTTATGCTATGTGTCACATTTGACCTTGACATAGGAAAATTACCTGAGTGAGCCTGGCCTATTCACATGAAGCCTTTAAAAGCAGAGGATTTTCTCTGATTAGTTGTAGAAAAGGATGTCAGAGTGGTAAAATATGAGAAGAATTTGACATGTTGCTAGCTTGAATATGGAGAGGAACATATTAAGAAGAATGTGTGTGGCCTTTAGAAGCCTGCAGACAATAAGGAAACAAGAACCTTGGATCTATAATCATACCAAAGTGGATTCTGCAAAAAAACAAAGAAGGGCATTTTTTCCCCAGAGACTTCAGATAAGAATTCATCTCATCTCAAGACTTAATTTCAGTCTTCTGAGACTCTGAGTAGAGAACCCAGACAGGTGATGGCAGACTTCTGACATATAGAATTATAAGCTAATAAATGGGTGTTGTTTTACATTGTTAAATATCTGATAATTTGATACACAACAATAAAATAGATACGCACTAGTTGTTTTTTCATTTTTTTTCCTAAATATAATTTATTGTCATGTTGGCTAACATAAAGTGTACACAGTGTGCTCTTGGTTTTGGGAGTAGATTCTCCCAAACAAGTGCCCTCCTAAATGCCCATAACCCATTTTACACACACCCCACTCCCCCATTAACCCTAAGTTTGTACTCTGTATTTAAAATCGCTTAGGATTTGCCTCCCTCTCTGTTTAAAACTATTTTTCCCCTTCTCTTCCCCCATGGTCTACTGTGAATTTTATTAAATTCCACATATGGGTGAAAACATATGTTTTCTGTCCTTCTCTGACTTATTTCACTCAGCATAATACCCTCTAGTTCCATCCAAGTTGTTGAAAATGGCATAATTTCATTCTTATGCATTGACAAGTAGTATTTTACCATGTTTCAGGATTTATGTGACAAATTATTTATAATATCAAATTGGAAGATCTGTATTCTTTTCTGATATATTTTAAAAATGCTTTTTAAAATTTTTAGTAAATAAGAATGGTGGTGATTTCAGTAATGATAGAAAGCAACTAATATTGGGGAGAGAGAGGGAGACAAAACTTGAGAGACTATTGAATGCTGAAAATGAACTGAGAGTTGAAGGGGAAGGGGGAGGGGGGGAAAGAGGTGGTGGTGATGGTGGAGGGCACTTAAGGGGAAGAGCACTGGGTGTTGTATGGAAAACAACTTGATAACAAAATATTGAAATTAAAAAAAAAGAAATGATAAGGTAGTTGGTAACACTGATGCAGCTTTTGCTTTATGCTCAACATGATCTGATCTCATTTTTTTTTTTATTTCTGAGAGACAGAGAGAGACAGCGCCAGGAGGGGAGGATCAGAGAGAGAGGGAGACACAGAATCCAAAGCAGGCTCCAGGCTCTGAGCTGTCAGCACAGAACCTGATGCAGGGCTAGAACCCATGAACTTGAGATCATGACCTGAGTCGAAGTGGAGGCTTAACTGACTGAGCCACCCATGAGACCCTAAACATGATACGATCTAAAGCTTGGATTGCAGAAATGCCATTCCAAGTCATAGTGTCAGAAGTTGAGCAAATACAACTTTGTTTTCATTCTGAGTAGAATTTCCTGAGGCTGAGAGCTAGGAAGAAAATTATCTTATAACATGTAAACTGAGCAAATTTGATCTGGAAATCATTGAAAAAGAATAAATATGAAGACACAGGGTGTCACTTTTATGATATTTGTATACCCATAAATACTTTTGAGTGCAGAAGATGGCAGGTTTATTGAATACCATACCTGCAGTTTGGTTGAAATGCTGCTTACATCCCTATCGACTTCCAGTGGATTTCTCCCACAAGCACCAGTATCACTTAAAGCATGGGATAAGTTCTTGTTATTGTATGAGTACTTCATCAAAGGCTTTGACTTCATCCAAATAAGAAATAAGTATGATTGGGATAATACAATAATATGAGTTGACGTTTTGTATAATCTGGGTGATATTAGGAAAATATGAAAATACATATTTTCAGATTTTCTTAGTCATGGCCAGAGAGCATATTATTCTTTTCCTCTGGGAAATTCAGTATTTTTAATCATCGTATACTATATTAGTCAGGATTTCCTATATTTAAGCTGAACCAGAATATAGTACATTGGGGGTTATATGATCTATACTTTGCAAGCTAAAGAGTATCACATGATTTAAACAAATACATTTTTCAAGAAAAAGTTTGGAGCTCTGAGATTTCTTAGCTTCTGCTTCTTGTTTACAGACCAATGCCTTCTAAGCTCCATTCCTTAAAGCTTTAAAGTAAGAAGAAGACCTTAATTGCCTGTGGGAACATTTTCCTCCTTATAAAGTCACCCAGAAAAGACCGGGTAATAGCTATGTTGTAAATAACTTATAGGTACAGGTTAGGCAATATCATTGATGAAACATTTCCCCGTGCTACAGTCAGCAAAGTAAAAAAAAAAAAAAAGATAGGTATATGAAGAGAAGAGGTAACCTGTACCTGTTACGGAACTCTGACACTTTTTGTTTATTACATTAAATTATTTTTTAAATAAATGTAATCTGAAGAAATCAAATCATTCTAAGTCTTATATAAATGAACAGACCAATCCAACTAGGAAGGCTTAAAAGACGTATTTGAGAGTACCCCTTTAATAGATTTAGGGAGGGAGATGATTGACAGAAGAGAAGGCAGACTGTCTTAAAGCCGATTCATTGCTTAAAATAGGAGGAGTATTTGGATTCACCTTTGTTCTGCTCTTCTTAAGCTTATTCTCCCTTCACCTGAGACCATTAAATATCCTCTTGGAACTAGGATTAATAAACTGCAGTCTGTGGGCAAAATTTAGTCTATCACTTATTTTTTTGAACAAATTTCTTTTAAGAACAGAGTTACAAGCATTGGATTTTTCAATGGCTGCTTTTGCACCACAATGACAGTGTTGAAAATCTGCAACTGTATAGTCCTGAGTATTTCTTTCTGATCTTTTACTGGAAAAGTTTGATCCCTGTCTTAATAAGTTAGCCTTTCCCTTATTTTCACCTCCACTGGCTTCTCTGGGAACAATTCTATCCAGAAAATAATATAAGTAGCTATTTTTCAGTACCCTGAGGCTTAGTGTCAGCTTACCCCTATTGCAGGTGACTAATTTTTAATTTAGTTTTTATATTTCTGCTTGAATCGTTTGGCTTTGAAACCAGCCTAGTATTACAGAGTCTAGGTCTCACCTTTGCTTTGATTTGCATTTCTCCCCCAAATTTCATTACTGAGTCCCAGCACAGTGACTATAGCTCTACCACCTACTGGATAGCCTCAATCCTGTCTCTTGCTCACCTAGAATTTCAGTATCACTACCCCACAGCTATTATACATCTGTTAGTTGAGGCATATGACCACTTGTATACTTGCCTGTGTTTCTAAGTACAGCCATAACTCATTTTGAATGCTATGTATTGGATTATAGATTGGGCTCTCAGAACTATTGACTGAGTTAATCCAAATGAGTGTTTCTCATCCCTGTGTAAAGTTCTGGTTTCAGATCCTGTTCTTCTAAGTTTTATCCCTCCTAGACAGGTAAGTAGCCATGCTAAAGCAATATACATATTGATTTAGAAATTTAACTGGTGAAAGAAGAAGGATGATTTTACCACAAACACAGATATATTCAAATAAAATATATAGAGGGAACAAAATAGTTTCTGGTCTTCTGAAATGGAGTGGAATAGAAACCTGACTCATTTGTTAAAATTATCTTAACATTAACGCTAAGTATCCATTGAGTAATTTACACCAGGGGGAGAAATATATAATTGAATGTAATATTGACCTTTGGGCCTCAAAGGGCAAAATGTAGTTTTAGGGGAAAATATTCATAATTGTGGTATAAGACTATGAAATCTGGTGTTGGGAGAAGCTTCATTTACTTAAGCTGAATGTGAAATATGTGGCAGGGGAAACTGCAAATTATGATGACATATATCCTGTAGAGTTGAGGTAAGAACATGCTCTGCAGGAAAAGCTGTTACTTAAGAGGCCTGTTCCTTAAGTAGTCCTTCATGCTAATTCAGATATAATTTTCAAAACTAAAAAAAAATAACATTCAGTATACAGTCTGACTTTCCAAGTAATCTTCAGCAAGAAACCCTGGAATAAACAGCTTGGAAAATAACAGGAAAAGCTTGGCAGAAGGCAAATTGGGAGAAGAATACATACATATACAAAAATGTATGTGCAAAAATTATTCTGCTTATAGAAAACCTACTCTTGGCTAGTCACATCAAATTCTATATCCCCGAAAGTGAAATTAACATCTTTTCCAAAAGTACCTAACTTTTTTTAAAGCTTTTAATAAATGATAAAACCAAACTAACAACAGAGTCACTTGAAAGTTCATCTTTTTGATCTTCTGAATTTAAACTTTCAAGAAATGATGTTGATTCTCCCAATAAAACATACTTGTCACATCACTGAATTTCCTTTGCTGTAATTCTGGACTTAGTACTCATAATCTCTAACCTGGATTTCTACAATAGTTTCTTTTTCCAAACTAAAACTCCAAAAGCTGCCGCCTGCTTTCCAATTTCCTTTACATATTCATTGCCGGAACAGTCTTTCTAGAAAACATAACAATGAATT
The DNA here is from genome assembly GCF_006229205.1 of Suricata suricatta. NCBI lineage: Eukaryota > Metazoa > Chordata > Mammalia > Carnivora > Herpestidae > Suricata > Suricata suricatta. The sequence goes on along the minus strand of NC_043717.1, from coordinate 66,523,002 downwards.
ATACTACTATCATGCTTATGAATCTACAATAAATTCTTAGTGTGTACAATATCAAGTTTTATTTCATTCTTCACATTATACCCCATTTGATCTATTCAGACACCTCTTTTCTCTACAACACAAGCCACTCATTCAAGCAGGGCAACTTTTACACTATTGTACTCTGTATGATATATTAATTACTATTACCAAAAATAGTAATTTTTTAATATTTGTTGAAAAATTATGCCAACCATGGATCTATGTTATTTTCATGAATTTGTTCCAATGTTCACAAAATCCATTTAAGTAGGAATTGTAACCCTTATGTTTATAGCTGAAGAACCTAAATATCAGGAAAATAATTTGCTGATGATTAACCTACTAGTAGCTAGATGAAGATTAAAATATACTTTGGGATGAGAGGAGTTAAGACGACACAGTAGTAGGGGGACCCTATGCTTGCCTCATCTTTTGAACACATCTAGATAAATATCAAATGATCCTGAGCACCCAAAAGATTGATCAGAGGGATGAGAGAACAAACTGCACAGCTATAGGAAGAAAAGAAGCCACATCACGGAAGGTAAAAGAGGTGGAGGTGTTATTTGGGGGAGAAAAGAATTGTAGATCCTGTGGAGGGAAGGGAATCCTCCTCATGGGGAGAGGAGAAATAGAGAGACAGAGCACGGACTGCAGATTTCACAATAAAAACACTTCCCCAAAACCATTTTTTCTTTTTATTTTATAGTTTATTGTCAGGTTGGTTTCCATATAACACCCAGTTCTCATCACAAGAAGTGCCCTCCTCTGTGCCCATCACCCATTTTCCCCTCTCCCACACTCCCATAAACCCTCAGTTTGTTTTTGGTATTTAAGAGTCTCTTATGGCCTGCCTCCCTCCCTCTCCTTAACTACTTCCCCCTTCCCCTCCCCTCATGTTCCTCTGTTAAGTTTCTCCTATGCCACATATGAGTGAAAACATATGGTATCTGTAACTCGCTGCCTGACTTATTTCACTTAACATAACACCATCAAGTTCTATCCACGTTTCTACAAATGGCCAGATTCATTCCTTCTCATTGCCATGTAGTATTCCATTGTATATATAGACTTCATCTTCTTAATCCATTCGTCAGCGAATGGATACCAGGATATGAGGAGTTATCTCAGTATAGTTTTGATTCTTTTTTCCTTGATATGAGTGATGTGGAGCATCATTTCCTGTGTCTGTTGGCCATCTGATGTCCTCTTTAGAGAAGTGTCTGTTCATGCCTTCTGCCCACTTCATCACTGGATTATTTGTTTTTCAGGTATGGTGAGTTCCTTGTAGATTTGTGAGTGATTTCCTTATAGATTGGTGAGTTCCTTATAGATTTGGATACTAGCCCTTTTTCCGGTATGTCATTTGCAACTATATTTTTCCCATTCTATCGGTTGCATATTAGATTTCTTGATTGTTTCCTTTGCAATTTAGAAGCGTTTTATCTTGATGAGGTCCCAATAGTTCATTTTTGCTCTTGATTCCCTTGCCTTTGGGGATATGTTGACTAAGAAATTGCTGTGGCTGAGGTCAAGAAGGTTGTTTCCTGCTATCTCCTCTAGGGTTTCAATGGTTTCCTGTCACACATGCAGGCCCTTCATCCATTTTGAGTTTATTTTTGTTTATGGTGTAAGAAAGTGGTCTAGTTTCATTCTTCTGCATATTGCTGTCTAGTTCTCCCAGCACCATCTGTTAAAGATGATGTCATTTTTTTTTCCATTGGATACTTTCTCTACTTTGTCAAAGATAAATTGGCTATATATTTGTGGGTAGAACTCTGCATACTCTATTCTATCTCATTGGTCTATCTGTCTGTTTTTGTGACAGTACCATACAGCCTTGATAATTACAGATTTGCAGTAGAGGCTAAAGTCTGGGATTTTGATGCCTCCCGTTTTGGTTTTCTTCTTCAATATTACTTTGGCTATTGTGGATATTTGGTGGTTCCATACAAATTTTAGATAGTTTGCTCTTGCTTTGAGAAGAATGCTGGTGGAATACTGACTGGGATTGCATTAAATGTGTAGATTGCTTGGGGGTAGTATTGATATTTTAACAATATTTATTATTCCAATCCATTCATTTGTGTTTTCTTCAATTTCCTTCATAAGATTTCTATGGTTTTCATCCTACAGGTCTTGTATATCTTTGGTTAGGTTTACACTAGGTATTTTATGATATTTTTGTGCAGTTGCGAATTAGTACAGTTTCTTGATTTCTCTATCTGTTGCTCTATTATTGATGTATAAAAATGCAACCGATTTCTGTACATTGATTTTGTACCCTGCGACTTTGCTGAATTTATGGATCAGTTCTAGTAGGCTACTGGTGTAGTCTGTCGGGTTTTCCATGTAGAGAACCATGTCATCTGCGAAGAGTGAAACTTTGACTTCATCTTTGCCAATTCTGATGCCTTTTATTTCCTTCTTTTGTCTGATGGCCGATGCCAGGACTTCTAGCACTATGTTAAACAACAGTGGTGAGAGTGGACATCCCTGTCATATTCCTGATCTCAGGGGGAAAGCTCTCAGTTTTTGCCCCTTGAGGATGATATTAGCTGTGGGCTGTTCATAAATAGCTTTTATAATGTGTAAGTAAGTTCCTTCTATCCTGATGTTCATGAGGGATTTTATTAAGAAAGGATGCTGTATTTTGTCAAATGCTTTTTCTGCATCTATGGATAGGATCGTATGGTTTTTAGCTTTTCTATTGTTAACTTAATGTATCACAATGATGGATTTGCAAATATTGAACCAGCCCTGTAGCCCAAGAAAGAATCCCACTTGGTCTTGGTGGATAATTCTTAATTTTTAATGAATTTTTATTTTTATTGATTTTTATTTTTTAATAATTTATTGCCAAGATGGTATCCAGTTAACACCCAGTGATCTTCTCCACAAGTGCACTCCTCCATGACCAACACCCCCATCCTTTTTCCTGTTCCCTCTTCAGCCCTCAGTTTGTTTTCAGTATTCAAGAGTCTCTCATGATTTGCCTACCTCCCTGTCCTTACCTTTCCCCCATCACATCCCATGATCCCTTGTTAGGATTCTCCTTTTAGATCTATGAGTGAAAACATATGGTATCTGACCTTCTCTGCCTGACTTATTTCATTTGGCATGACACCCTCGAGGTCTATCCACTTTGCTACAAATGGCCATATTTCATTCTTTCTCATTGCCATGTAGTATTCCATTGTGTATATATAATATACATGTGTATAATATGTATATATACACATATATTGTATATATGTATATGTATAATATGTATATATGTGTGTGTATGTGTGTGTGTGAGTATATATATATATATATATATATATATATATATATATATATATATATATTTACTTACCACATCTTCTTTATCCAATCATGAGTCGACGGACATTTAGGCTCTTTCCATGGTTTGGCTATTGTTGACAGTGCTGCTATGAACATTGGGATACATGTGCCTCTATGCATTCTCACTGCTGTATCCTATGGGTAGATCCCCAGCAGTGCTATTGCTGGGTCATAGGGGAATTCTATTGTTAATTTTTTGAGGAACCTCCGCACTGTTTTCCAGAGCGGCTATACCAGTTTACATCCTCACCAACAGTGTAGGAGGGTGCCCGTTTCTCCACATCCTCAACAGCATCTATACTCTCTTGATTTGTTCATTTTAGCTTCTCTGACCGGTGTGAGGTGGTATCTCAATGTGGTTTTGATATGTATTTCCATGATGATGAGTGATGCTGAGTACCATTTCATGTGCCTGTTGGCCATCTGGATGTCCTCTTTGGAGAAGTGTCTATTCATGTATTCTGTGCATTTCTTCACTGGATTATTCCTTTTTGGGGTGTGGAGTTTGGTGTGTTCTTTGAGGATTTTGGATACTAGCCCTTTATCCTATATGCCATTTGCAACTATCTTTTCCCATTCAGCCGGTTTTCTATTAGTTTTCCTGATACTTTCCTTTGCAGTGCAGAAGCTTTTTACCTTGATGAGGGTCCAATAGTTCATTTTTTCTCTTGATTCCCTTACCTTTGGTGATGTGTCCCGTAGGAAATTGCTGTGGTTGAGGTCAAGGAGGCTGTTTCCTGCTTTCTCCTCTAGGGTTTTTATGGTTACCTTGTCTCACATTCAGGTCCTTCATCCATTTTGAGTTTATTTTTGTGTATGGTGTAAGAACCTGGTCCAATTTCATTCTGCTTGTTGCTGTCCAGTTCTCCAAGCACCACCTGATAAAGAGGCAGTCTTTGTTCCATTGGATACTCTTTCCTGCTTTGTCAAATATTAATTGGCCACACATTTGTAGGTTCAGTTCCGAGCTCTCTATTCTATGTATCTTATCTCTCTATGAGTCTGTTTTTGTGCCAATACCACACTGTCTTGATGATGACAGTTTTGTAGTAGAAGCTAAAGTCTGGGTTTGTGATGCATCCTGCTTTGGTTTTCTTCGTCAATAATTCTTTGGCTATTCGGGGTTTTTTTGTGGTTGCATAAGAATTATAGGATTGTATCTTCTATCTTTGAGAAGAAAGCTGGTATAATTTTGATTGTGATTTCATTAAATGTGTACATTGGTTTGGGTAATAATGACATTTCAACAATGTTTATGCTTTCAACCCATGAATACCGAATGTTTTTACATTTATTTGTGTCTTTTTCAACTTCTTTCATAAGCTTTCTATACTTTTCATTGTACAGGTCTTTTATTTATTTGGTTAGGTTTATTCTTAGGTATTTTTAGTTTTTCATGGGATTGTGAATGGAATCAGTTTCTTGATTTCTCTTTCTGTTACTTCCTTATTGGTGTATAAAAATGGAACCAATTTCTGTACATTGATTTTGTACCCTGCAACTTTGCTGAATTAATGGATCAGTTCTAGCTGGTGTCCGGTGGAGTCAGTTGCATTTTCCATGTGAGTATCACGTCATCTGTGAAAAGTGAATGTTTGACTTCTTCTTTGCCAATTCAGATGCCTTTTATTTCCTTTCGTTGTCTGATTGCTGTTTCTAGGATTTTCAGCAATATGTTAAACTACAGTGGTGACATCATTGTCATGTTCCTGATCTCAGGGGGAACCTCTCAGTTTTCACCATTGAGGATGATATTAGCTGTGGGCTTTTCATAAATGGCTTTTATAATGTTTAAGTAAGTTCCTTCTATCCCGACTTTCTCGAGATTTTTTATTAAGAAAGGACATTGTATTTTGTCAAATGCTTTTTCTGCATCTATCATCAGCATCAAATGGTTTTTATCTTTTCTTTTGTTAATGTATCACATTGATGGATTTGCAAATATTGAACCAGTCCCATAACCCAGGAATGAAGCCCACTATGTCATGATGGATAATTCTTCTTTTATGCTGTTGAATTCGATTTGCTAGCATCTTGTTGGGGTTTTTGTGTCTGTGTCCATTAAGGATATTGGCATGTAGCTCTCTTTTTTTGTTGGGTCTCTGTCTGGTTTGGGAAATAAATGATGCTGGATATGTAGAATGATTTCAGAAGTTTCCTTCTATTTCTATTTTTTGGAATAGTTTGAGAAGAATGGGTGTTAACCCAGCTTTAAATGTCTGGTAAAATTCCCTTGGGAAGCCATCTGCCCCTTGTCTCTTATCCATTGGGAAACCTTAGGTAGCTGACTCAATATCTTCACTAGTTATGGGTCTGTTCAGATGTTCTGTCTCTTCCTGTTTGAATTTTGGTAGTGTATGTGTGTTTAGGAATTTGTCCATGTCTTCTAGATTGTCCATATAACTTTCATAGTAATCTCTTATGATTGCTTGTAATTCTGATGGGAAGGTTGTAATAAATCTATTTTCTTTCATGATTTTGTCTATTTGGGTGTTCTCTCTTGTTTTTGTGAGGAGCCTGGCTAGAGGTTTTCAATTTTGTTTATTTTTTTTAAAAAATCAACACTTGTTTACATCGATCTGTTTGATTGTTTTTTTGGATTCTATATAGTTTATTTCTACCCTGATCTTTATTATTTCTCTTCTTCTACTGGATTAAGTGTGTTCTTGGTGTTACCCTTTTAGTTTCCTTAGGTGCTCTGTTGGATTTTGAATTTGTGCATATTTGAAATATTCCTGGCTTGCAATATACTTTCCTCTTTGAACTGCCTTTGCTGCATACCATAGAGTTTGGATTGTGGCATTTTTGCTTTCATTTGTTTCCATATATTTTAATTATTTTTTATTTTTTATTTTTTTAATAGTTTATTGTCAAATTGGTTTCCATAAAATACCCAGTGCTCTTCCTCACAGGTGTCCTCCTCCAACACCACCACCTCTTTCCCCCCTCCCCCTTCCCCTTCAACCTTCAGTTTGTTTTCAGTATTCAATAGTCTCTCAAGTTTTGCATCCTTCTCTCTTCGCAACTCTCTTTCCCTCTTCCCCTCCTCCTGGTCCTCCATTAGGTTTCTCCTGGTCTCCTGTTTGCACACATAGGTCTAACAGGAGACCAGGAGAAACCTAAAATTTCTTTTCTAATTGCCTGATTTGTCCAATCGTTCTTTACTAGGGTGGTCTTAACTTCCATATTTTTGGAGGTTTTCCAGACTTTTCCCAGTAATTGATCCCAGGTTTCATAGCATTCTGATCTGAAAGTGTGCATGGTATGATCTCAATTTGTTTCTATTTATGAAAGACTGCTTTATGACCCAGTATGTGATCTGTCTTGGAGAATGTGCCATGAGCACTCAAGAAGAAAGTGAATTTTCTAGCTTCAGGATGCAGAGTTCTAAATATATATGTCAATTCCATTTGTTTCAATGTGTCATTCAGTTCCATTGTTTCATTAGTGATTTTCTGTCTGGTTGACCTATCCATTGCTGTAAGTTGAGTATTAAAATCCTATGCAATAAGCACATTCTTATGAAGAAGATTGGTTCTATTTGTGATTAGTTGTTTATGTATTTAGGTGCCCCTGAATTCGGCTCATAGATGTTTATAATTGTTAGCTCTTCCTGATGGAGAGACTCTGTAAATATTACATAATGTTTTTCTTTCTCTTTTGTTGCTACCTTTACTTTAAAGTTCAGTTTTCCAATATAAGAATGGATACTATGGCTTTCTTTTTACTTCCAGTGGCATGGTAGATATTTCTCCATCCCCTTACTTTCAATCTGAAGGTGTCTTCAGATCTAAGATGAGCCTCTCATAGGCAGCAAATAGATGCATTTTGGTCTTTTATCCATACCACTACACTGTGTCATTTGATTGAAACATTCAGAACATTTACATTGAGTGTTATTTTTGAAATATGTGGGTTTAGACTCATTGTGTTCTCTGTAGAGTGCATGTTTGTAGTGATGTCTCTGGTACCTTATATTCCTTACTACATTTCCCTTATAGAATCCCTCTTAGGATTTCTTGTAGGGCTGGTTTTGTGGTGATGAATTTTCTCAATTTTTGTTTATTTGGGAATACCTTTATCTCTCCTTCTATTTTGAATGACAGACTTGCTGGATAAAGGATCTTTGGCTGCCTATTTTTTCTGTCCATCCCATAGAATATTTTCTGCCATTCCTTTCTGGCCTGCCACATTTCATTAGGTAGATCTGTAACCACTGTGATAGACTTCCCTTTGTATGTTATGGCCATTTTACACCAAATGATTTCAGAATTATCTCTTTATCCATATATTTTGCCAGCTTCCCTGTGATATGTCAGGCTGAAGTTCAACTCAAGTTACATCTTACTGGAATTCTATGTGCCTCTTTAATTTCAATGTCTTTTTCCATCCGCAGAGTTGGGAAGTTCTTGGCTGTAATTTGATCAAACACCCATTCAGGATATTTTTCTCCTTCCTCCTCTTTAGGCACTCCTATGATATGGATATTGTTCTGATAGATTGTATCATTCAGTTCTCCAATTCTCCTTTCAGGCCCCTGTATCAATTTCTCTCTTTTTTTCTCAGCTTCCTCTTTTGCTATAACTGTGTCTTGTAATTCACCTATTCTCCCCTGGCCTTTTTAATCTGTCCAGTGGCCACCTCCCTTTTATTATGCACCTCCTTTATAGCCTTTTTTAACTCGTCACACCTATTTTGCAGGTCCCTAATCTTTTATCAAGAGCTTCTCTGATGGCTTTTTCAGTCCAGCAATTAGTTTTATGACAATTGTTCTAAATTTTTGTTCAGTTAGGTTGCTTATGTCTGTTTTGAGCAGTTCTGTGGCTGTGATTTCTTCCTGGAATTTCTTTAGAGGAGAGTTCTTTCGTTTCATCATTTTGGCTATCTTTCTGTCTCTTGTCAGTTTTTAAAGCTCATTATGTACCGTGCATCTGTTCCTTTTGTTCTATTAAAGTTGGCTCATTGACTGTTGAAGGCCTGTCAATTCAGGAAGTGTTCTTTTAATGGTGTCTCTTGGTTTCTCTTGTTTTGTCATTGATTATTTTATTTCCCTGTTCAGTGATTTGGGACACTCCACGATTTGTGCCTTGGGTTGTTTCCTGAGGTAGCCCTGAAAAGAACAACAGACAGACAAACACACAGAGAACAAAAGCACACAAATGCACAGACAAATCAAATAAATAAGCAAACTAAAGGTAAAATATAATAAGAAAAGAAAGGAAAAGGAAAGGAATGAAAAGAAAGGAAAATAAAAGAAAAATGGAAGGGAGACAGAAAGGACAAAGGACAACCTCAGAGCATAAAACCTATAGAGGGGAGAAATAAGAATAAGATAAGGAAAAATATATCTGAATGGCAGAAATTGGTCTAATCATGGCAGTGTATAATTGTTGGTCTTTCTTAGATCCCAGGTGGGAAATGTAGAAATGAAGAAAAAAAATAAAAGAGATAAAAAATGAAAATAAAAATAAAGAAAGAAAGAAAAAAGAAAGAAAGAAACCAACTCTCCAGAGCAGATGGGTGTGGTTTGTTGTAGGTATGTTGGGTCTCAGGGATTCCTTAGTGGTTGCGGGGAGAACAATGGCAGTGCTCCAAGCCCGTCTCAGAACACATGTTGCAAGCCACTCTTTTGAGTCTGATTTCCCTATGGCACAGGTGGGTCAAATTGCTTTTTTTTCCCCTTAAGCTCCTAAACGTTTCCAAATCCTAGTCCATGCACTTTAATGCTGCTGCCCCAGATGAAATGAAATGTCTTCCCACAGGCAGGTGGCTTTCTAGCCAGGATTGAGTCAGGGGACTGGGAGTCAGATTTTCCCCAGCTTCTCCTGGAGTTGGCAGGCCTTCGAGACCAAGGGAGAACAAACATGCTGAGGGGTATGGATTACACTCCTTGCACCCAGTGGCTATGTATTGTATTGGATGGTGTGTTCTCCGTCCTGGGCTGAGGTCTCCCTCTCTCCAGAGACAACTCTATGAGCATTTTCAGCCTCTTTTCTATTCCCCTCGTCTCCATACATCTCTCCATGACCATTCTGCACTTCGCCCACCACGATCCTGTGCTGCTTCTGCACACATGGCCCTCTGCGACTGTACACCAACTTTCTGGGTGCTCTCTCTCCCAGCTCTGCTTTGAGCTGACTCTCCCACCTTCAGAGCCTCTGCTCCCAGATCACACTCACTCAGATATCCATGAGGCTGTCATCAATAAGGAGCTTTTGTGTACACCTCCCATTCTTGCAGATCAGGGTATTGTGGTTTTAATCTTTTCCAGTTTGATAGTTGTGGGTGGGTGGAGATTACAGAGCTCCCTACTTCATTGCCATCTTGCCCTTCTTTTGGGTAATTCTTATTAAATTATGTTGAATTCGATTTCCTAGTGTCTTGTTCAGGAATTTTCATTCATATTCATCAGGGATATTGGCTTGTAGTTATTTTTTTTCTAGGTCTCTGTCTGGCTTGGGAATCACATTGTTGCTGGCTTCGAAGAATGAGTCTGGAAGTTTTTCTTCCATTATTAATTTTTGGAACACCTTGAAAAGAATGGGTGTTTACTCTGATTTAAAAGTCTGGTAGATTTCCCAGGAAGGGCATCTGGCCCAGGGCTTTTATATTTTGGGATACTTTTGATAACCGATTCAATTCCTTCACTAGTTATGGGTCTGTTCAGACTTTCTATCTCTTCCCATTTGAATTTTGGCAGTGTGCGTGTGTTTATGAATTTGTCCATTTCTTCTATGATGTACAGTTTGTTGGGATATAATTTTTCATAGTATTCCCTGATAATTGCTTGTGTTTCTCAGGGATTGGTGGTAATAAATCTCTTTTAATTCATGATTTGTATATTTTGGTGTTCTCTCTTTGCTTTGAGAGAAGCCTGGCTAGAGATTTATCAATTTTGTTTATTTTTTTCAAAAAAACAACTCTTCATTTCATTGATCTGTTCAACATTTTTTTTTTTGCTATTCTACATTATTTTTTCTTCCCTGCTCTTTATTCTTTGTCTTCTTCTGTTGGGTTTTGCGTGTTATTACTGCTCTGCTTCTAGTTCCTTTGGATGTGCTGTTAGATTGTGTATGTGCACTTTTTCTACTTTCTTGAATTAAGCTTGGATTGCAATATACTTTCTATTTAATACTATCTTTGCTGCATCCCAAAGAGTTTGTAATGTTGTATTTTCATTTTCATTTGTTTTCATATATTTTGCAATTTCTTATCTAATTGCCTGGTTAGTCCATCCGTTCTTTATTAGGTTGTTTAACATCCATGTTTTTGAAGGGTTTTCAGGCATTTTCTTGTGAATTATTTCAAGTTTCATAGCATTGTGATCTGAAAGTGTGCATGGTATGATTTCAATTCTTTATATTTATTGAGAGCTGCTTTATGAACCAGTATGTGATCTATCTTGGAGAATGTACTATGTGCATTCAAGAAGAAACTGAATTCCATAGCCTCAGGATGTGGAGTTCTAAAAATATTTGTCAGATCCATCTGATCCAATGTGTTGTTTAGGTCCATTGTTTCTTTAGTAATTTTCTGTCTAGTTGATGTTTCTATTGCTGTAAGTAGAGAATTAAAATCCCTTGCAATTACCACATTCTAATCAATAAGATTGTTTATGTTTGTGATTAAATGAGTTATGTATTTGGGTGCTCTGGAATTCAGTGTTTAGACGTTTATAATAGTTAACTCTTCCTGATGGATAGACCCTGTGATTATTATATAATGCCCTCCTTAATCTCTTGTGAATGCCTTTACTTTAAAGTCCAGTTTGTTCGATATAAGTATGGTTACTCCAGCTATTTTTGACTTCCTGTAGCATGATAAAATATTTCTCCATCACCTCACTTTCAATCTGAAGGTGTACTCAGGTATAAAATGAGTCTTTCATAGACAGAAAATAGATGGATCTTGCCTTTTTCCATTCTGATATCCTATGTCTTTTCATTGGAGCATTTAGTCCATTTACATTCAGTATTATTGAAAAATATGGGGTTAGAGTTATTGTGTTCTCTGTAGGATTCATGATTGTAGTGGTGTCTCTGGTACCTTGTTTTCCTTGCTACATTTCTCTCATAGAGTCTTTCTTTGTACTTCTTGTAGGGCTGGTTTAGTGGTGATGAATTCTCTCAATTTTTGTTTATGTGGGAAAACCTTTATCTCTACTTCTGTTCTGTGATTATTATATAATGCCCTTCTTCATCTATATAATGCCCTCTTCATCTCTTGTGAATGCCTTTACTTTAAAATCCAGTTTGTTCGATATAAGTATGGTTACTCCAGCTATCTTTTGATTTCCTGTAGCATGATAGGATTCTTGGATGCATAGTTTTCTCTGTTCATCACATTGAAGATTTCCTGCCATTCCTTTCTGGTCTGCCAAGTTTCATTAGATAGGTCTGTAACCTCTCTGCTAGGTTTCCTTTCGTATGTTAGAGCCCTTTTATCCTTAGCTGCTTTCAGAATTCTTTCTTTGTCTTTATATTTTGCCAGTTTCACTATGATATGTCATGCTGAAGGTCGATTCAAGTTTCATCTTCTGGGAGTTCTCTGCACCTCTTGGATCTTATTGTCTGTTTCTTTCCACAAATTGGGAAAGTTCTCAGCTATAATTTGATCAAGCACCCCTTTAGGACCTTTTTCTCTTTCTTTTTCTTCAGGAATTTGTATGTGAGTGATAATGTTCTGTTTGATTGTATCACTCAGGTATCCAATTCTACTGTCATTATCCTTTATCCATTTCTCTCTTTTTCTTGGCTTCCTCTTTTGCTATAACTATGTCTTCTATTTCACCTATTCTTCTCTCTGCCTCTTCAATCCATTAGTGGCTGCCCCCATTTTATTATGCACCTCATTTTAGCCTTTTATAATTTCTCATAGCTATTTTGAAGGTCCCTATTCTTTCTATCAATAGCTTCTTTGATGCTTTTTCAAACTCCAGCGATTAATTTTATGACAATTTTTCTAAATTCGTGCTCCATTATGTTGCTTATATTTGTTTGTTTGTTTGCTGTTTTTGTTAGCAATTCTATGGCTGTGAATTCTTCCTGGAATTTCTTTAGAAGAAAGTTCTCTTGTTTCATCATTTTGGCTAGCTTTCTCTCTCTTGTCAGTTTTATATGCTCATTATCCACTGTCCAGCTGTTACTATTGCTCTATTAAAGGAGGCTTACTGACTGTCCAGGGCCTGTCATTTCAGGAAGTGTTCTTTTAATGGTATCTCTTGGTTTCTCTTTTTGTGCCTTTGATTATTTATTTCCATCCTCCTTGATATCTGAGACTCTCCACTGTGTGTATTTTGGCTTGTTTTTTGAGGTAGCCTTGAAAAGAAAAACAGACAGACAAACACACAGGGAACAAAAGCATGAAACTCACAAAGAAACAAACAAGTAAACCAAAAGAGGAAAGAAAGAAAAGAAAAGAAAAAAAGGGTGGGGAACAGAAACAACAAAAGACAATGGACAAGCTGAAAGCGTATAACCTGCCAAGGGGAGAGACAAGAATGAGATAAGGGAAAGTATATCTGGATGGCAAGGGGGGAAAAAAGGCTGCTGTTCCATGCAGATAAGCCTGGTTTAGTGTAGTTAGGTCTTGGTGGCTGCTCTCTGAGGCCCTACCATTGTGGTTGCTGGGAGAAGAATGGAGGCTCCTCAAGCCCTGCTCCAACCAAACGTCACAGGCCACTCTTTTGAGTTCTATCTGCCTGTGCCATGGGCAAGCCAAGTTGTATTTTCCAAGCCCTGCCTCGTTTCCAAATCTTAGTCCATGCACTGTAATACTACCACCCACGATGAGATCTATTCCCGTTGGCAATCAGCTTCTTAGCTGGGATTGAATAGACAGAAGGAGCTGTTTTTCCTGGCGCCACCTTGAATCTGCACAGCCACCACCGAGCCCAAGGAAGAATGCACCATCTAGATGGAACAGATTTCTCTCCCAGTGCCCAGCAGTTAAATATGGGATAACAATATCCCTCTCTGTCCCAGGCTAAATTTTTATCTCTTCACTATAGACAGTTCTTTGAGAATTTTCAGTCTCTCTTTCTCTTCCCTTTGTGTCTCTGGGTCTCTATGCACTCTCCCTGCATTGGGCTGGGTCTCCCTCCCCTCTGTACCTCTAGGGCCTGACCTGTTTTTTTTTTTCCTTAGTTCCCACTCACTCAGACATCTTTAAGGTTGTCTTCTTTCTGAAGTCTGTGTGTTTTCCTTCCACTCTTGCAGATCAGAGTATTGTGGCTTCAGTTATTCTCAGTTTGATAGATGCTGGTGGGCAAAAATTACAGAGCTCCTTACTTTTCAGCCATCTTGCTTCTCCCTAATCCCAATCTTTTTTCATGTGCTCAGGAGAGATTTGTGACCCAGTATATGATCTGTTGTAGAGAGTGTTCCATGTACACTTGAAAATAATGTGTATGTCGCCAGTGTCCAAGTTAGCTGTCCTCAACATGTATCTCTGTTCCTGTGTTAATGAATGGGACAGTGTAATGGCAACCACTGGTTCTTTTCTCCCCTGATAGTGACACCTCTCCCAAATACACTCCAAGAAAGGGTACTGTCATTGTGACCTAGGGGATCCACAGAACTTTCTGTCTGCTCCCATGCTTCCTCTCCACTTCTCCATAAGAGCACTACAACACCCTCCTGACTCCATATCAGCAATAGCATGGACTTCTAAAACTTCAGACTCTAAGTAGCACTGTTTATAAAACTTGTGATAATCAGCCCCTCCTTTTTTCTCCATCAGTGGTTTTGGGGAAAGAAGGGCCAAAATAGTTGAGTGGTAGGCAGTTTTGAACTTCCCACCTGCATCTCTCAAACAATGAAGGGTTGAAGCCAAAGAAATCTGAACCACAAAAGTGCAGGAGGAGCAGAGACGGAGTCCACTAAGAAGACAGCTTAATAGGTATGTGATTGTGAACTAGGGTAGATAAAAATGGGCTGGGACATGGAGGCAAAGAAGGGATGGAACCCCTTCTGCAGAAAGTCAAAGGGAAGTGAAAGAATGGCTGAAGTAGTGCAGAGCTCTACCTGGAGAAGAGAAAAGCCTCTGCCTGGGAAGGAGAGAGATCCTATCACCCCATATCTTACTGCAGGGCTTTTAGAGAGGGATCGCATCTCTAACTGAAGAGGTTCTCTGGGATTGGTGCCCTGGTCCAAGAAATTCCCTTCAGGATAGACAGTACATAAGGGATGCAGTTGGCATCAGGAGGAACCGGTCTTCTGCTCAGTCCCCTGCTAGGACCCTTGTTAAGAAGTGCCTCGGCTTGTGTGATTACATTTCGGGTGGTATTATTAATGCACACGGAGTAAGAGCCTGAAAGACAGCTGGCTGTGGGACATAGAATATGGCCCACCTTGGCAGCACCCACGGCACAGTGTGATTGTACCCAAAAGAGGTTTTTTGGAGCACCTGATATGAGAAGGGACTGAGCTATCGCCATTTTTCTCCCCACAACAACCAAGGCGGGGCCTTAGGGAGCAAAGGCGTGGCCCAAGAGACCCACAGTGGAGGCAAGATCCACCTACACCAAACCATGCCCATCTGCGCTGGGTAGCTGATTTGTTAACAGAGATGGATAGATGCTGTGGAAACAGGCAGCCACTCTAGTTAAGACCAGACTTGATGTGTTGCCATGATTAACGCTAGATCAATTCTTGTTATTCAGATATATTCTCCCTTATTTCATTCTCATCTCTCCCCTTTGCTGGTTATAGCTTTGCATAAACAGAGATATTTAATGCATTCTCTTGATGCATTTTCTACACCTCCTATGTAACCGTCCTTTCTTTCTCTCTGAAAAAATCAGACTATATAGCTTCTCTGAGTAACATTATCTTCATTTCTGTTTTTTTTTTTTTCCGTCCTAACCTCCTGCCATATGTTCTTTTTTCTGTCTCTGAATGAAGTCTTTTATTCGCTCTTTCTGGTCAATGTTCAATTTCTTTTTCCCACCACCTCTGTCATTTCTTTCTTTGTATATGCTCTTCCATCAGCACTGCCTCCACCCTGCTTTTTATTTGTAGCTGAGATTTCAGGTTTTATGCTTTTAGACTCTCATTGTCTATCTTGTTTGGGTTTTTTGTTTTGCCTTTCAGTTTGCTTGTTTGTGCTTTTGCATGCTTTTGTTCCCTGTTTGTTTGTCTGTCTGTTTTCCTTTCCAGGTTTATCTCTAGACACAAACACAAACCAAAGTACATGGTGGAAAATCCCAAATTTCACTGCAAGTAGTCAAATAAAATAACCAAAGTTACAACAAGATAGACCAAGGGACACCATTAAAAGAACACTTCCTGAACAGACAGGTCCTCGAGAGTCTATTAGCCTCCTTTAATATAGCAGTACTCACAGGTGCAGAGTGCATAGCAAGCTTTTAAAACTGAGAAGAGACAGAAAGCTAGTAAAAATGATGAAATGGAAAAACTCTCCTCTAAAAAAATTCCAGGAAGAATGTCATCTAAAGGATTGGTCAAAACAGATATAAGCATTATAACTGACCAATAACTTAGAATAATAATCAATAAATTAAGAGTTGGGTTTTAAAAAGGCATGCAAGATGTCAGAGAAGTGATTGCTACAAAAATTTTGGACCTTAAAAAGTTATGAGGAATTAAAAAATACTAAAAAAAAAATGGGGTGCATAATGAAATGAAGGCGCCCACTGCAGGGATTGAAGAGGCAGAGAGGAGAATAGGTGAATGAAAAGACACAATTATAGAAAAAGAAGAAGCCAAGGAAAGAGAGATAACTTGATTCAGGAGTAGAAAAGGAGAATTTGAGAACTGAGCAATACAATCAAATGGAACAATATCTGTATCACAAAAATTCCAGAAAAAGAAGCAAGAACAAATAAGGCTGAAGCTGTACTTGAACAAATTAGAGCCAAGAACTTCCCTGATCTGGAGAAAGAAATAGAAATTGAATCCACGAGGAACAGAGAATTCCCCTGAGATGTAACTTGAATTGACCATCTGCATGACATATCATAGTTAAACTGGAAAAATACAAGGATAAAGAGAGAATTTTGAAAGTAGCTAGAGATAAAAGTGCTCTAACATACAAAGGGAAACCTATCAGAGTGGTTACAGACCTATGTAATGAAACTTACCAAGCCAGAAAGGAATGGCAGGAAAACTTCAATGTGATGAACAGAAAAAAATATGCAGCAAAGAATCCTTTATCCACCGAGCATGTCATTCAGAATAGAAGGAGAGATAAAGGTGTTCCCAAAACACAAAATTTGAGAGAATCCATCGTTCCCAAACCAGCACTATAAGAAATCCTTAGAGGAACCCTGAGAGAAATGTTGCAAGGAATTCAATGTATCAGAGACATCAATACAAACATGAACTCTACAGAAAACAAAATTAATCTAAACCCACATTTTCCAATAATAACACTGAATGTAAGAGGACTAAATGTTCCAATTAAAAGACACAGGGTAGCAGAATGGAAGAAAAAAAAACACAATCCATCTATATTCTGTTTACAAGAGACTCATCTTAGACCTGAAGACACCTTCAGACTGAAAGTAAGGGCATGGAGAAATATCTATCATGTGACTGGAAGTCAAAAGGAAGCCAGAGTAGCCATCCTTATATCAGACAATCTGGACTTTACAGTTAAAGCAGTAACAAAAGATGAAGAAGGACATTATACAATAATTACAGGGTCTTCCAACAGGAAAAGCTAGAATTATAAGCATCTATGCACCGAGTTCGAGAGCATACAAATACATAACTCAATTAACCACAAACAGAAACAATCTTATTGATACGAATGTGCCTATTGCAGCGGATGTTAATACTCCATTTAAAGCAATGGGTAGGTCAAAGAGACAGAAATATCACAAAAGAAACAATGGACGTGATCAACACATTGGAACAGATGGAATTGATACACATATTTACAATTCTGCATCCTGAAGCTAAGGAATTCACTTTCTTCTCAAGTGAGCACGGCACATGCTCCAAGACCCATAACATACTGGGTCATAAAGCAGCCCTTCATAAATATAAAATAATTGAGATCATACCATGCACACTTTCAGATCACAATGCTATGAAACTTGAAATCAACCACAGGAAAAAGTCTGGAAAACCTCCAAAAATGTGGAGGTTAAAAACCACCCTACTGAAGAATGTTTGGGCCAATCAAGCAATTAGAGAAGAAATTAGAAAATATAGGGAAACAAATGAAAATGAAAATACAATAATCCAAACTCTGGGACACAGCAAAGGCAGTCCTAAGTAGAAAGTATATTGCAACCCAAGCCTATTTCAACAAACTAGAAAAAGTGCACATTCAAAATCTAACAGTTCACCTAAGGAAACTAGAAAAGGAGCAGCAAGAGAACCCCAATCCCAGCAGAAGAAGAGAAATAATAAAGATCAGGGCAGAAATAAACAATATAGAATAAAGGAATCAAACAGATTAATGGATCCAAGAGTTAGTTTTTTGAAAGAATAAACAAAATTTGCAAACCTCTAGCTAGGCTCCTTAGAAAGAAAATAGAGAACACCCAACTAGACAAAATCATGAATCAGAATGGATCTATTACAACTGATCCCTCAGAAATACAAGCAATCATCAGAGATTACTATGAAAAATTATATGCCAAGAAACTGGACAATGTACATTGGACAAATTCCTAAATACACATGCACTACCAAAATTCAAACTGGAAGAGATACAAAATCTGAACAGACCCATAACCTGTGAAGAAATCAAATCAGTTATCAAAAATTTCTCAATGAAGAAGAGCCCAGGGCCATATGACTTCTCAGGGGAACTCTACCAGACATTCAAAGTAGAGTTAATACTCATTCTCCCCAAGCTATTCCAAAAAATAGAAATAGAAGAAAAACTTCTGAACTCATCCTATGAAGCCATCATCACTTTAATTCCCAAACCAGACAGACCCAACAACAACAACAACAAAAGAACTACAGGCCAATATCTTTAATCAATACACATGCAAAAGTGCTCAGTAAGATATTTGTAAATTGATATCAACAGCATATAAAAACAGTTACACATCATGATCAAGTGGGATTCACTCCTGAGTTACAGGGCTTGTTCAATATTCACAAATCTATCAAGGTGATACACCACATTAATAAAATTAAAAGTAAACACCATATGATCTTTTTGATAGATGCAGAAAAAGGATTTAACAAATACAGCATTCGTTCTTAATAAAAGCCCTCGAGAAAGTCGGGATAGTAAGAATTTATTCAAACCTCAGAAAAGCCATTTATGAAAAGCCCACAGCTAATATGATCCTCAGTGGGACAAAACTGAGAGCTTTCCCGGAGATCAGGAAGACGACAAGGATATCCACTGTCACCACTGTTGTGTAACATAGTGCTAGAAGTCCTAGCATCAACGATCAGACTACAAGGGGAAATGAACAGCATCAGAATTGGGAAAGATGAAGTCAAACTTTCACTTATAACAGATGACATGATACTCTACATGGAAAATCCAACTGACTCCACCAGAATCTGTTAGAACTGATCCATTAATTCAGCAAAGTCGCAGGATAGAAAATGGATGTACAGGAATCGGTTGCATTTTTATACACCAATACTGAAGCAACAGGAAGTGAAATCAAGACATTGATTTCATTCAGATTTGCACAGAAAACCATTATATACGTAGGAATAAGCCTAACCAAAATGTAAAACATCAGTATGATGAGAACTATAAAAATCTCATGAAGGAAATTGAAGAAGACACAAAAAAATCCAACAACATTCCAAGTTCATGTATTGAAAGAATAAACATTGGTCAAATGTCATTAGTACCCAAAGCAATATAATATTCAATGCAATCACAATCAAAATTCTACCAGCTATCTTTACAAACCTAGAACAAACTATCCCGAAATTGGTATGGAATCACAAAAGACCCCAAATAGCCAAAGGAATATTGATGAAGAAAACCAAAACGGGAGGCATCACAATCCCAGACTTTAGCCTCCACTATAAAGCTGTCATCATCAAGACGGTATGGTATTGGCATAAAAACAGACACATAGACCAGTGGAATAGAATAGAGAAACCAGAACTGGACCCACAAATAGATGGCAAATTAATCTTTGACAAAGCGGGAAAGAGTGTCCAATGGAAAAAAAGACAGCCTCTTTAACAGTTGGTCCTGGGAGAACTGAACAGCAACATGCAAAAGAATGAAACTAGACCATTCTCTTACACCATACACAAAAATAAACTCAAAATGGATGAAGCACCTGAATTTGAAACAGGAAACCATTGAAACCCTAGAGGAGAAAGCAGGAAACAGCCTCCTTCACCTCATCTGCAATAATTTCCTACTTGAAACATCCCCAAAGTCAAGGGAATTAAGAACCAAAGTAAATCTTGGGACCTCTTCAAGATAAAAAGCTTCTGCACGGCAAAGGAAACAATAAAAAAAAAAAACAACAACATAATAGGCAACTGACAGAATGGGAAAAGCTACTTACAAATGACTTATCTGATAAAGGGCTAGAATCCAAAATCTACAAGGAACTCACCAAACTCCACGCCTGAAAAACAAATAATTCAGTGAAGAAATGGTCAGAAGACATGAACAGACACTTCTCCAAAGAAGACCTCCAGATGGCCAAGGGACACATGAAAGGTGCTCAGCATCACTCATTATCATGGAAATACAAATCAAAACCACACTGAGATAGCACCTTATGCCAGTCAGTGTGGCTAAAATGAACAAATCAAGAGACTACAGATGCTGCCAAGGGCGTGGACAGAGGGGCACCCTCCTACACTGTTGGTGGCAATATAAACTGGTGCAGCGGCTCTGGAAAACAGTGTGGAGGTTCCTCAAAAAACTGTGAGATTATCAAAGAATTCAATATTAAAATATTTTAAAGTGTTGGTTATCAGTAATTTCCTTTTAACTTGCAATCAGGTTTCCTACCAAAGGCAAGGGAAGTAAACAGTTTTCGTTGTTTGTTAAATTGACCTATTACAGAAAATAGAGGGAAATTAGTCAAGATAAATTTTGTCGCCAGTCAACCTGGAGCCAAGCCACATGAAAGCATGTCACAGTTTTCTCTCAATCACTTCACACTTAAATCTATTTTAATAGGTATTTTATGCACATCATAGAGAACTCAAGATATATTAAAATATATTATAAAAAGTCATTCTTCTTTCTTCTGTTCTGCAACCATCTAGTTCTCCTCAGCATTAATAACTGTTAGGTTTCCTCTGTATCTTTCCAGAGGAAATTTATGTTTAAGTATTTCTATATGTATATTAATTTGCCTTCTTTTTTCAACTATTTTTAATAAATATAAACAGTTACATATATAAATTTGTTATATATAAACATATATATGTACATACATAAAGCATTTTTACACATGAACAATAATGACTATATATTTAACTATCTCCACATTTTTGTATAAGATATTATACTTCATATAGTTTTATAAGCTTAAATAAATAAATCAGAATATAGATTTCTCCCTTTCTATATAAATAAAAAGTTATTAAAATAGTGGTCTCCATGTTTCTTACTTCAAAATGTATCAAAATATAATTTCATATCAATACTTAAAGAACACCTTCATATCTGGTAGCATGACTTTCTATTTATAAATATTCCGTAAATAATCAAGTTGTTTCCAATATTTTGCATTGATGAATACTGTGTACAGATATTATTTTTCACATTTTCAAGGATATAAGAATGGAAGGCAGACACACAAAGAATCTTTTTAAATGTTTTAAATTAATATTTTTCCTTTAATATATTATTTGTTGAAATATTACACATATTGAAAAGCATACCAATTATCATGTGTCCAGTTCAGTTAATTACAGCAAAGCAAATAAACCCATATGATTGCAATGCAAGTCAATAGATGAAAGATTATCAGTTCTTCAGATGCATTCCTACTATTGTCACCTAATAAAAACCCTTCTTATTTCCTTCAAAGGCAAAATTATCCTGACTTCTAACACCATCTATTATTTTTGGCTGTTTTTTCGAACGTATAATCATAGGATCATCTAATAGGAATTAATTATGGCTGGATTCTTTCACTAAGTATTATATAAAATTTATCCTTAATCTGAATAGCTGAGGTCTGTACATTTTTAAATTTTGTATATGGATAAGAATATGCTGTATATTTTATACATATGTGACTATCAATTTTACAATTTCTGGGCATTTGGGTTTCCCCCCATTTTTTACTATCATGAAAAATGCTGTTATGAACATTCTTGTAAATGTCCCTTCAGTGCCCATATATGTTATCTATTTCCGTCACATATAAATATGAGAAGGGAATTCCTGGGGCACAAGTTATGTGCATGTTTTAGTTCTCTTTCATATGGTGTCTTTATCTGGTATTGGTATTTACGGTTTGGAATTTGAATGTTTTCTCTTCGTCTTCATCGTCGTCGTCATCGTCTTTTTCCTCTTCTTCTTTGGAATACTTTGAAAAGACTAGGTATTAACTCTTTAAATGTTTGGCAGAATTTGCCTGTGAAGCAGTCTGTTCCTGGATTTTTGCTTATTTGGAAGTTTTTTTATTATTGACTCATTTTTTTCCTGGTTACCATCTGTTTGGTTTCTCTTTCGTCCTCTTTCAATTTTGTTAGTTTATATATTTATAAGAATTTTCCATTTCTACCAGATTGTCCAATTTGTTGGTATATAGTTTTACATAATATTATCTTATGATTGTGTTTTTGTGGTGATATTTCTACTCTGTTGTTTATGGTTTTATTTATTGGAGTCCTTTATCTTTTTTTTCTTTTTAAGTCTGGCTAGTGATTGAGCAATTGTATTTATTTTTTTTCAAAGAATCTGCTTCTGGTTTCATTAAGGTGTTTTATCATTTTTTAGTTTCTATGTCATTAATTTCTACTCCAATCTTTATTAATTCCTTCCTTTTGCAGGTTTTAGGTTTTGTTTATTGTTCTTTTTGTAGCTTCTTTAGGTGCATGGTTAGGTTGTTTATGTGCGATTTTTGTTGCATCTTGAGGTAGGCCTGTATTGCTGAAAACTTCTGTCTTAAAACTGCTTTTGCTGCATACCAGAAGTTCTGGACCATTTGTGTTTTCATTTTCATTTTTTCCATATGCTTTTTCGTTGCTTCTTTAATATCCTAGCTGACTCATTCATTATTTAGTAGCATGTTATTTAAACTCTATGTATTTGCGGTCTTTCCAGATTTCTTCTTGTGCTTGACTTATATTTTCATAGCATAATGACCCAAAGATAGGCATAATATGATTTCAATCTTCTTGAATTGTTGATATTTGTTTTTTTATTGATATTTATTTTTCTTTTATTTGTGTGATCTACTCTGGAGAATATCCTATGTGCTCTTGAAAATGTGTGTTCTGCTGTTTTAAGATGGAATGTTCTAAACTTATCTGTTAAATCAATTATTTTCTAGTGTGTTATTCAAAGCCATTGTTTCCTTGTTGATTTTCTGCTTCAGTGATCTGTCCAACAGTGTAAGCTGGGTGTTAAAGTCCCCATTATTATTGGATTATTATCAATTAATTCCTTTTTTATTAACTGTTTCATATATTTGGGTTACCCTGTGTTGGATGCATACATATTTACAACTGCAAGATCATGTTTGATTTTTCCCTTTATTATTACATAGTGTCCTTCTTTGTTTCTCTCTACAGTCTTTGTTTTAAAGTCTGCATTGTCCAATGTAAATATTGCTACTTTGACATCCATTTTCATGATAGATATTTTTCCATTCCCTCAGTTTCAATCTGTATGTATCTTTAGATCTAAAATGAGTCTCTTGTAGGCAGCATATACATGGTTCCTGTTTTCTTATTGATTGTGTCTCCCTATGTCTTTTTTTTAAATTTCTGTCCTTGATGGAATGTATTAAATAAGCAAACACCACCAACAAGCAAAACAAGTACTACAATGTAAAAATATTAAAAAAGAGAAAACCCTGTCACATGCATAAATGAAAGGTTGCATACAAAGAACTCACCTCTTTTCAAGCTTCAATAGTAAATATTCTGCTACTATGTATTAAATACTGCATGGTTTGCCCACGCTAAGATGAAACCACATCATAAATCAATAAGCATTTTGCATTTTCTATCATTATCTACTCAAAGTCATGACTACTGCACCTCTAAACTTTTCATTAGAGCATTTAGCCAATTACATTCAAAGTAATGTTGATACTATGTACTTATTGCCATTTTACTACTTTTGTGTTTATTTCTGACGATTTTCTCTGATCCTTATTTGTATTTGTTTTTCATATTTTGATGGTTTACTTTAGTGATATATTTGATTCCTTTACCTTTATTCCTTACATGTTTATTAGAGGTTTTTGATATATTAAGTTTGTATATAACCTTTTCTGCATATAGCAGTATATGTTATGCTTGTGGCCCCTTACTTTTTAACTTATTTTTTTTCTCCTCTACTGTCCACATTTTTGGTATATGTTATTCTATTTTATATTATTTTCCTTGAGTTCCTTGCCTGATTTTTTATAGAAATATTCATTTTCTTTGCTTTTGTGTTTCTTATCTTTATACTGTCAGTTTGAGTCTCTCCTTACCACTCAAACTTTCCCTTTTAATGTTCCTTGCAGGAATGGGTAAGTGGTCATGACCTCTTTTAGTTTTTGTTTTTCTGGAAAACTGTCTATCTCTCCTTCTATTCTAAATGATAGTCCTGCTGGATAGAATATTCTTAGCTGCAGATTTATCCCATTCTGCACTTTGGATACATTATGCTACTCCCTTCTGGTTTACCAAGTTTCTGCTGAAAAATATCCTGCTAGATTTATGGGATTTCACTTGTAAGTTAACGACTTCTTTTGATTTTTCTTTATTACTAGGTTTTTCGAGTTTAATTACAGTACATCTCAGTGTAGACCTGCTTTTGCTAATTTTGGTTTACCTTCTCTTTGCCTCCTGGATCTGGATCTATTTCCTTCCCCATGTTAAGAATGTTTTCAGAAGATGGCGGAGAGGAAGGGAGCTCTGTAAACTCCCTCCGCACCGTTTTTCTAACTGAGAAGGATATTACGTTCATCTGCGAGAGCGGAAGGAGAAAATACGAACTCCAGAAGGAATAGAACCTCAAGGATACCTGAGTGAGTGAGGGCGAATGGGGGAGATCCGAAAACGGGCCAGCCCGGGATGGGCAGGGGAGGTAAGATCCCCAGCCCAACGTGGCGCAAGTGCGGGGTGCCTGAGAGACAAAGGGAAGAAACAGAGTCGGAACGCACTCATGGAGCTATCTCTGGGGAAGAGGTATAGAACGCTTGGCTGCGCTTGGAGACAGAAACCCACTCCATAGATAACTGCTGGGTAGCAGGTCGCAAGAGAAGGAATAGCCTCCAGCCCTAAGCCATCTCTGCAGGGAATCAGAGGCGTCTGTGGCTGTGAGAAGCAGCTGCCCTGGAGAGGCACGCTCCCGGCAGGAAGCAGCCAGAGCGGGGACTGTGCCAGGCACGAGCAATTCGAACTTGGTTTTGGGAACGGGACCACGGACCCCATTTCCACAGCACACATCGCCCCCTGCATGCACTGCGCGAATTCCAGGTCCCCACAGGGAAAAAATAAGGCACACACCTATGGGACCCTCAACAAAGAGTCGGTGGTGGGTGGAGGCCCGGGCGTGCGCTTAGACTGTGGGAGCTCCCAGCTCATTTCCAGCAGCGCACAGCCACTTGAGCAAAGCTATTGGAAACTAAGAGAGACTCGGTTTTTTGCTTTTTGTTGTTTTCCTTTCTCCCATTGCAATCGCGATCCTGACTGTGGGTGGGGACTCCACAGTTGAGTCTGTGAAGGTGCACACTTCACCTCCTGCTGCTCATTTCGCCTCAGGCAGGGGCGGAGCCTCTGAGAACAGACTCCAAGACTTACCACATCAAACCAAGCCTATCTCCAGAGGGAGCTGCTGCTTGCTTTTTTTTTCGTTTTGTTTTTTTTTTGGTTGTTTGTTTTATTAATATATAACAAAAAAACTTTTTTTCTTCACTAGTTTTGTACTTATTTCTTTCTCATTATTACCTTTTTTCTTTCCTTTTTCTTTACTCAATTCCTTTAAATTTTACTCCTTATATTCCTTTCTCCTTTCTCCCTTACTTTTTCACCTTCTTGCAACCCAGATATATTCTCCTGTATCTCATCCTTACTTCTCCCCTAAACTGGTCATACACTTTTAAGCGGTCTACTGTCCTTTGTTGTCTCCGACCCCCTTTTATATATATTTTTATGTCTTTTCTTCTTTCTCTTTTCTTTTTATTTTCTCTTATTCTCTTCCTTCCGTCAATTTCCCTCCCATTTTCTTTCTTTTCATTCCCCCCTGTAATGTGTTTCATTGTTTGATTTGTCTGTGGGTATGTGTGCTTCTGTTCCCTCGGTGTTTGTCAGTCTGTTTTCCTTCATAGGACTACACCAAGAAACAAGCCAAAGTGTGCAAGAAGGCGAGTCCCAAATATTGCAGAGTAGGGAAATAAAATACTCACAGGCACAACAAGAAAAACTGAGATATCATTAAGAGAAAATCTCCTGAAAAGGCAGGCCCTGGACAGTCAATAAGCCTCCTTTAACAGAGAAATACCAATAGGTACACAGAGCCCAATGAGC
>NC_043717.1:66454316-66496902 GCF_006229205.1 Suricata suricatta | reverse complement strand
CTCCATGGCAATGAGAGGGAATGACATATGGCCCTTTGTAGGAAAGTGGATGGACCTTGAGGGTGTCATGCTGAGTGAAGTAAGCCAGGCAGAGAAGGACAGAAACCATATGTTTGCACTCATAGGTCTAGCAGGAAAACAAGAGAGATGTAATGGAGAACCAAGGGGAGCAGAGGAGGGAGAGAGAGTTGGGGAGAGAGAGGGATGCAAAACTTGAGAGACTATTGAATGCTGAAATAAACTGAGGGTTGAAGGGAAAGGGGGAGGGGTAAAAGAGGTGGTGGTGATGGTGGAGGGCACTTGAGGGGAAGAGCACTGGGTGTTGTATGGAAAACAATTTGATAATAAAATATTATGGAAAAAAAAGAATGTTTTCAGCTATTATTTCTTAAATTTTCTGTCCCTTTCCTCACTTTTCTTCTTGGATTCCTATAATACAAATGTTATTACATTTGATGGAGTTACTGATTTCTCTAAGTCTATTCTCATTTTGTGTAATTCTTTAGTCTCTCTTTTGTTCAACTTGATTGTTTTCCATTAATCTTCCTTCTTGGTCACTCCTTTGTTCCTCTGTTTCTTCTATCTGTTATTCATTCCATCAAGTGTGTTTCTCATTTCATTTGCTGAACTTTTAAATCTCTGTTATTCCTTATTTGTGTTAAGGGTTTCACTCAGGTTTTCCACTCTTCTCAAATTTAGTAATTATCCACTGATCTTTGCTTTCTCTAGCAGCCATGTTACAGATGTCAGTTTTTCTTAGCTCTCTCGATGTGACCTTCACTTGTTGTTTAATTTTGGATAAATTTATCTGTATTCACATTTTTCTGCTCTCCCGGTATGTTTCTCTGTGTCTAGAAAATCTGTTTTATCTTCTGCTTTTGAAAATAGTGACTTTATGAAGAAGAAATCCTGGAGTGCCATGCAGTGTAGTGTCCCCTCTTCGCCAGAATGTGACCCTTAAAGAGAATATCCTATGTTTGTTGCTTAAGTCCTGCTGTTGTGTCTGATTCACTTTTCCTTTCAGTTCATCTGCACTAACTCTCTGCCATTTATGGACTGTATTTTCTGTTTGTGATGTTTTTGGGACACCTGTACATCAGCTCTGAGGAGCCATGCCCACCAGGGAGCTTGAGAACAGGGTGGCAGTATTAGCAAAATTTGTACTGGACCACTATTCCTATGTCTCATCCCTTGAAGCATTGTGGTGCCTGAGTGCTGTATGTTGGTGCTGCCTGTGGTGTGAGGCTGGGTGCAGTGCAGAAAGCTGCTGGGTACAGCTAAACTTGGCACTTGATAGTGTTTGGGGCATGCAGCCAGGTGCAGTGTGTAATCTGGGTCTGGCAAAAAAGCTGGGTGATGTTCATATTGGCACCTGTGCACCTGATGGCTGGGCATGGTGTTTGAAAGCTCCTCGGGGTACTGGGCATGACAAGACAAATGTGCATGGCATGTTGTGGCATCTGTTTACACAGAAGCTGGTCAGCGCACACACTTGGCTTTATCAAAATTTGCTCTGAGCCTGGGGCTGAGATCAGCAAGCTTGAGTAGACTAGTCTTCAGGAGAACTTGTGGGTAGGGTGCATTGCTTATGTCTCTGTAGTTCCACCTCTTACAGACTGTTTATGCTGGGGATTAGGGAAGAAAATCATATCTGCCAAATCCTTCATTTTCAGAGAGGTCCTACAACATGCTGCAAAATCAGTATGAACAGATGTGTCTCCCATTTTCCCCTGGCACTGTGAAAACTGCAGTTTTTTCTTGCCTCTCTGTGCAGGCTGCAGTCCCTTTAAGGTCAGTGACCCAGCTATCATTCACCATCTTGGCTTGTTCAGTACTAAGTCAGCAAACACTTAAAGTTCTATGCTAAAAGTCTCACTGGCTTTTATAAATATGGAATTCAGCCCCTCTGGTTTTGAAGTTAAATATTATGGGAATTAGTCTTTCTCATGTGAGTCTCATCGTGTGAAGTCCCATTTCTCTGTTTTCTCTGAGGACACAGCTCCATCATTCCTGCAGGCAGTCTCCCTCCATCTTTCTAACCTTCCTAAACTTTCAGGTGTAGTTTCTTCTCTATATTTACTTATGGAATTTGTTCTTCCCAATCTTCAGATAAGTCTCTGGTTTGTTAACTTGGATGTGGAGGATACCTTCTTGTAAACATGGGACTGTGTGAACTCAAGGTCCTTCTACTCTGCTATATTCTCACACTTCTCTCTCAATTACATTAAGCCTTCACATGTTTGTTGGAAATCAAATGTGAATCTGCCTAGTCCTGGACTTTTGTTTGTTGGGAGTTCTTTTTTCTATCAATGGTTTAATTTCTTTGTTGGAAATTGGTCTGTTCAAATGTTTTATTTCTCCCTCATCAGTTTTGAGAGGTTATATGTTTCAAGGAATTTATCCATTTCTTCTATATTGTACATTTTTGGGCATCTAATTTTTCATAATATTCTCTTACAATCCTTTGTGTTTCTGTGGTGTTGTTTGTTATCTCTCCACTTTCATTTTTTTTAATTTGGGTTCTCTCTCTCTCTCTCTCTCTCTCTCTCTCTCTCTCTCTCTCTCTCCCCCTCTCTCTTTCTCTCTCTAACTCTGGGTAAGAGATTATGAATATAATTGTTGTTTTCAAAGAATCAGCTCCTGGTTTCATTAAAATGTATTTTCTTTTTGGGTGTGGAGTTGGTGAGTTCCTTGTAGATTTTGGATACTAGCCCTTTATCTGATATGTCATTTGCAACTATCTTTTCCCATTCTGTCGGTTGCCTATTAGTTTTCTTGATCAAGAAGATGTGGAATTATATATATATATACAATGGAGTATTACATGACAATGAGAAAGAATGAAATCTGGCCATTTGTAGCAAAGTGGATGGACCTCGAGGGTGTCATGCTAAGCGAAAAAAGTCAGGCAGAGAAGGATAGATACTATATGTTTGCGTTCATAGGTCTAACAGGAGAAGAGGAGAAACCTAATGGAGGACCAGGGGGAGGAGAAGAGGGAAAGAGAGTTGGGGAGAGAGAGGAATGCAAAACCTAAGAGACTATTGAATACTGAAAACGAACTGAGGGTTGAAGGGGAAGGGGTAGGGGGAAAAGAGATGGTGGTGATGGAGGAGGGCACTTGTGGGGAAGAGCACTGGGTGTTGTATGAAAACCAATTTGACAATAAACTATTTTAAAAAATAAATAAACATTTTTAAAAGTTAAAACAAAAAATGCATTTTCATTTTTAGTTTCCGTTTTCTTTATTTAAACTCTAGTCCTTATTATTTTCTTCTTTTTACTTGTTTGGCTTTTATTTGTTGTTCTTTTTCTAGCTCTTTTAGGTGTAAGATTAGATTGTGTATTTTCAATTTTTTGTGCTTCTTGAGGTAGGCCTGTATTCTTTTAAACATCCCTTTTAAAACAACCTTTAATGCATCCTGGTGATTTTGGACCGTTGTGTTTTTTATTTTTACTTATTTTCATATTTTAAACAATTTTCTCTTTCATCTCTTTTTTATAGTTTATGTGTTTATTTTGAGAGATTGGGGTAGGAATGGAGGGAGGAAGGGAGAGAATCTCAAGCAGTCTCCATACTGTCAGTTTAGAGCCTCAGGAGGCAAAGGGACCTTCAGGAGTATCTACAGAATGGAACTACATAGTAGGCATTTAGTGGATGGAGGGCAAGACCCCTACATCAGGCACTTCAGACACAGGGAACTTACATGGGAAAGACAAATTCTCATAATATTTGGCTTTGAAAAACAGGGGAAACTAATAGTCAGTGTGACTTAATAATTGGAACTTTACAAATCAGAAGCTCAGCTCTAGGACTCATGAAACTGTGAGATCATTACTTGAGCTAAAGTCAGACACTTAAATAACTGAATCACCAAGGTTCCCCTGCATAGTTTCTCATGAGAAATTCATGGAACTGTAATCTTTGTCACTCTGTTTGTAAAGGGTCATTTCTTTCTTTTTTAAAAAATTAAGTTTATTTATTTATTTTGAGAAAGAAGGAGACCATGTGAGCAGGGGAGAGGTAGACAGAGAGGGAGAGAAAGAGATAATCTCAAACAGGCTCTGCATTTTCAGCACAGAGCTTCATACAGGGCTCAAACTCACAAAACCATGAGATCACGACCTGACACAAAGGCAACTATCAGACACTTAACCTACTGAGCAACCCAGGCGCCTTAACATAGTGTTTTATTTCTGATTTCCTCTATGATTTTGTCTTCTTCTTTGGTTTTCTATGGCTTGAATATAATATGTCTAGGTGTATTTTTTGATATTTATCATGCATAGTGTTTTCTGAGCTTCCTGGGTTTGTGGTTTGGTGTCTAAAAAATTCTCAGCAATTAATACTTCAAATATTTCTTTTAATCCTGTCTGTATTTCTTCTCCTTTTGATATTTCCATTACACGTTACTTCTTTTTCTGTTTTCTCACAATTTTTGATGTGTTGTTATTTTTTAAATTACTTTCTCTTTTGCATTTAATTTTTAAAAGTTTCTACTCACCTGTCTATGTTCACTGATTCTTTTTTCAGCACTGTTCAGTATACTAATGGCCCATAAAGGCATTCTTCATTTATGTAACAGTGATTTTGATTTAATACTTCACTTTATTTTTAGTAGTTTAATCTCTCTGCTCCGGTAACCATGTTTTCCAGCATTTTGTCTAATTTTTCCATTGACACCTTTAACTTGTTAATAATCAGAGTTATTTTAAACTACAAGTTAATAATTATAACATCTTTATCATATCTGAATTTGTATCTAATAATTGCTATTTATTTATAGAATGTGTTTTGTCATATCTAGTTATAATTTATTTGAAGCCAGATATATATTGGGTGGGATAGCTAAGATGGTGGCATAGTAGAAGGACCCTAGGCTTGCTTCGTCCCTTGAGCATAGGTAGATAACCAGGTAATAGTTCTGAATACCCAAGAAATCAACTTGAGAACTGATGGAACAAAGTGCAGAAGTAGAGGGAGAGAAGAGGGCACACTGAGAAATGTAGAAAGTGCTGAGAGATGGTTTGGGGGAGAAATAGATCATGAGTGTTGCCACTGGGAGAGAATCTTCATTGTGGAGAAAGGCAAGGGAGAGAGTGGAGTGCAGAGGGATACACACATTAAAAACATTTCTGAAAAGCTGTTGGCTGGAAAAAGGAAAGGGATTAATTTTCATGAGATTTTTGCAACCTGCAAGGTTCAAAGACTGGAGTTTTAGAGATTGGCAGGCATGGCTGGGAGAGAGCCTTGATGGTGCTGTCATACTCCTTGAGAGAAGGCACACAAGCAACACCAGGACATATGACATGATCTGAGTATCACCTAAAACTCACGGGAAGAGAATCTACATGGAGCATAACTGTGCACTCTACATGGAGCATATCTGCCGACTTGCCTCCCTTGGGCCAAAGATATCAGTGGGCTCTATTTCCGTCCCTACCCCTAAACATTGGTGCAGAGACACTTGCTGAGCATGGTTAACCCAGATGCTGCTTGTTTAGCCTGTTTTGCTCCAAATCCTGCACCCCTAAACTCTGGCACAGCTGCTCTTCTGAGTCAAAGCTACATCAGCCTGAGTGAGGTGATACTTCCCTAGAAGAACAATGTAGGTCTCCACCACATCATGTCCCTAAACTTGGGAGTTTTAAAAGTCAGCAGAATTAGTAATTAAAAATCTCTCATAAAACAAAAGTCCAAGTCTAAATGGCTTCCCTGGAAAATTCTACCAAACATTTAAAGAACAGTTATATTCTCAAACTATTAAAAACATAGAAATGGAATGAAACTTCCAAACTCATTTTATGAGGCCAACATTACCTTGATTGCAAAAGCAGACAAAGACTCCACTGAAAAATGATAACCACAGGACAATATCCCTGATAAACTTGGAGGCAGAAATTCTCAACAACAACAACAACAACAACAACAGCAACAACAACAACAACAACATCAAAACTAGCAAAGCAATTGCAACAATACATTAAAAGAATCTTTCACTACAATCAAGTAGTGTTTATTTCTGTGCTGCAAGGATGGTTCAATATTCACAGATCAATTGATATGATACTCTACATTAATAAAAGATAAGAGCCATATGATTCTTTCAATGGATGTGGAAAGAGCATTTGACAAAGTACAACTTCCCTCAATGATAAAAACACCTCAAAAAAGTAGGGATAGAGGGAATATACTTCAATATCATAAAGACCATATATGAAAAATTCACAGCTGATATCCCCCTCAATTGCAAAAAAAAATTGAGAGCATTTTTCTATGTTCACAAGACTGGGGTTCCACTCTCATCACTGTTATTTAACATAGTACTACAAGTCCTATCCTTAGCAATCAGACAACAAAACTAAATAAAAGACATCCAGATTTGCAAAGAAGTCAAACTTACACTATTTGAAGAAGAAAGCATTCTCCATATTGAAACACAAAGACTCCACCAAAAAATTGTTAGAACTGATACACAAATTCAGTAAAGTTGAAGATCCCAAAAACAATGAAGAGAACTCTGTTTCCTTTGTATACACCAATAATGAAGCAGCAGAAAGAGACATCAAGGGATCAATCCCATTTACATTAGCACCCTAAACCATAAGATACCTAGCAAGAAACCGAACCAAAGAGGTATAATATTTGTATTCTGAAAATTATAAAACACTGATGAAAAAATTGAAGATGACAAAAAGAAATGGAAAATCATTTCATTCTCATGAATTGGAAAAGCAAATATTCTTTGTGTGTGTGTGAGAGAGATGAGATGAGAGAGAGAGAGAGAGAGAGAGAGAGAGAGAGAGAGAGAGAGAGAGAGAGAGAGAGGAAGAGAGAGAAAGTAGGGGCAGGGCATATGGAGGGAGAGAGAAGAAAGAATTGTTTCTTTTCAATTAATGTTTATCTATTTTCAAGAGAGAGAAAGAGAGAAAACAGGGCAGAGAAATAAGGAGACACAGAATCAGAAGCATGCTTCAGGCTCTGACGTGTCAGCACTGGGCCAAACGTAAAGCTTGAACTCATGAACCACGAGATTATGTCCTAATCTGAAGTTGGATGCTTAACCAATTGAGCCACCCAGGTACCCCATGAGAATCTTAAGCAGGCTCCATGCTCAGCATGGGGCTCAATCCCGTTATCTGAGGATAATGACCTGAGCTGAAATCAAGAGTTGGACGCTCAACTGACTGAGCCACTCAGACACTCCAGAACAAGTTTTGTTGAAATGAGTATACTACCTAAAGCAATCTACACATTTAATGCAATCTCTATCAGAATACCACAGCATTTTCACAGAGGTAGAACAAACAATCATAAAATTAGTATGAAACTACAAAAGACACTTTATAGCCAAAGCAATTTTGAAAAAGAACAGTAAAGTTGGAAGCATCACAATTCTGAACTTCAAGTTATATTACAAAGCTGAAGTGATCAAGACAGTATGATAGTGGCACAAAAACAGACATATCGATCAATGGAACAAAATAGAAAATCCATGAATATACAGACAGCTATATGGTCAACTAATCTCTATCAAAGCAAGATAGAATAGCCAACGGAAAAGAGATAGTATTTTCTATGATGGGATAACTGGACAGCAACATGTGAAAGAATGAAACTGGGCAACTTTCTTACAGCATACACCGAAATCAATTCTAAATTGATGGAAGACCTCAGTATGAGAAAACATCAAAATCTAGAGGAGAACATAGGCAATAGCCTCTTTAACACAGGCTGAACAACTTCTTACTGTATCTGTCTCCTGAGGCAAGGGAAACAAAAGCAGAAATGACCTACTGCAATTGATTCAAATGAGAAAGCATCGGCAAAGTGAAGGAAACAATCACCAAAACTAAAAGGCAACCTACAGAATGGTAAAATATATTTGCAAATGATATATCTGATAAAGGGTTAGTATCCAGAAATCTATAAAGAACTCATAAAAGTAAACACCCAAAAGACAAATACTCCAGTTAAAATATGGGAAGAAGGCATGGTAGACATTTTCCCAAAGAATACATAATATACAGATGCCTAACAGACCCTTGAAA
Organism: Suricata suricatta; assembly: GCF_006229205.1. Classification (NCBI taxonomy): domain Eukaryota; kingdom Metazoa; phylum Chordata; class Mammalia; order Carnivora; family Herpestidae; genus Suricata; species Suricata suricatta. Next base: position 66,488,850 of record NC_043717.1, on the reverse strand, counting down.
GATGCTTAAAATCACTCATCTTTAATAAAGCACAAATCAAAACTATAATAAGATATCAACTCACACCCTCAAAATAGCTAACATTAACACAGGAATCAAAAGATGTTGGTGAGAATGTGGAGAAAAAGGAATCATCTTGCACTGTTGGTGAGAATGCAAAATGATGCAGCCACTCTGGAAATCATTATGGAGGTTCCTCAAAAGGATAAAAATAGAGGCCCCAGGGTGGCTCAGTCAGTTAAGCATCAGACTCTTGGTCCCAGCTCAGGTTATGCTCTCATGGTTATGAGTTCAAACCCTGAGTCATGCTCCATCCTGACAGTGCAGAGCATGCTTGGGACACTCTCTCACTCTATCTCTCCTCTATGCCCCTCCACTGATTGTGCGCTCTCTCTCTCTCTCTCCTCTCTCTCTCTCTCAAAATAAATAAATAAAATTGATTTTTTTTAAAGTTAAAAAAATAGAACTATCCTACAATTGCAATTGCTCTACTTTGTATTTTGTACCCAAAGGATAGAAACACATGGATTCAAAGGGGATCAGATGTACAGTGTTTATAGTACCGTTCTAAATAGTAGCTAATTTAAGGAAAGGGCCTAAATGTGCGTTGACTGATGAATGGATAAGAAAGAGGTGGTATATACACACAATGGAATATAACTCTGCCATAAAAAAGAATGAAATCTTGCCATTTACAATGATATGGATGAAATTAGAGAATATTATATTATGCAACGTAATTCAGTCAGAGAAAGACAAATTCCATGTGGCTTCACACATTTATGGGATTTAAGAAATAAAACAGAGGAACATACAGATAAAAAGACAGAGAGGGAGCGAGAGTCTAACTAGGAAACAAACTTTTAACTATAGAGATGAAACTGAAGTTTACTGGAGATCAAGTGGGTGGAGGTTGTGTTAAATGACTGATGGGTTAAGGAGAGCACTTGTAGTGATAAGAACTGGGTGTTGTATGTGTGTGATGAATAACTAAATTTTACACCTGAAACCAATATTACACTGTATGTTAACTGTGTGGAATTTAAATAAAAACTTCTAAAACATCCATACATGTATCAAGTAATAGGAACTAGAGTAAATATACATCTAGTATGAAGCGTTATGTTAGTTTGGCTAGGAGTCGATTTATTTACTGTTGGCTGTAGCTAGAGGTGCCACTGAGTTCAAATTCCTATTTAATTTTTGTGTTTTCTCGACTTTGGGCTTTGCACTACTGCTCAGACAAAGTCTAAATTTTACAGTTCTTTCAGCTTTGTGTTTATACTGGATTTACTCTGTTGTGTGGTAGTAATATGTGTAGGAGGGAAAACATTCTATATTATGATTAAATCTCAATCTTTTAATAGACACATGTTCTTGGCCTATGACTTTCAAATTTATTTTCTGTTTTGAATTTCTTGTTTTTTCCCCTCTTAGGTGAGAAGAGTGATTTTGGTTTATGTCAAAATGGTTACTCTTCCTTCCTCCATAAGAGAGCCCAAAGGGATCTTTATTGACTTGTTCCCATGAAAGACTCATAGGATTTCTAGGTTTGCATGGAATGGAAGCATCCCTTAGATTTTGGGCCACAGGACTCTGCAATTCTCAATGCTAATTCATACTCAGTCTCCCGAAATTCATCGAAATTATTTTTTCATTGTGTTCAAACATATTTGTTGTAAGAACAGAAGTGACAACTTAAAGCAATTTATATGTCAACATTGCAACTAAAATACAATTCCTTTATTCAACTACACATTGCTTTCTTCTTGGGATGGCGATTTAGGAATCTTGTGTGAGTGAAGAAGCAAGAAGATAATCTAAACTATCAGATATTCTCCTGATGTCAAAGGACTATGTAAGAGTGTGATTATTTATTTATTTATTTATTTATTAAAATTGTTAATGTTTATTTATTTTTGAGAGAGGGAGACAGAACACGAACAGAGAAGTGGCAGAAAGAGGTAGACAGAGAATCCAAACCAGGTTTCAGGCTCTGAGCTGTCAGCACGGAGCCAAGGGTGGGGCTTGAACCCACGGACCTTGAGATCATGACCTGAGCTGAAGTCAGATGCTTAATCAACTGAGCCACCCAGGCACCCCAAGTGTGATGTTTTAGATTTTGGAAACTAAAATCAGGACAGGTGGAGTCTATATTTTCGTGACTCATTTATTAATGACTAATAATAATTGTTACTAATTTAAAGATATAATTTACATATAATTATATAACACATGCATATAATTTATATAATAACACATTAATATTATCAATTTATTATAAAGGTTAAAAACTTTACTTATGACTTGGTCTCATTTCCACAGTTTCTCAAGACTCTATGTTTAATGGGGTCCAGAAAAGTTTCAATTACTACTCTTTAATATTATTTCCTGTTGTAGAAAATAAGTCATCACGGATTTTGTATTTCCTGCTATCTCATTTGCCAGGTATTAATGAGAATTTCGCTATAGGCACTCTGTCTTCTTGTAGACTCTCAATTCCACTTGACCACCAATCCTGGCAGTCCTTCTTCTGATTTGCCGTTTGGAATTTGAGATATCTTTTGGTTTTGTTGCAAATTAAGTTTTTCTGTTTCTCACTCGCCTTGCTTGCAGTGATTTATAAAAAAGAAGGGAAAAGTTTCCAAATTAACTTCACCATTTTAAGCTATAAATATTTCCATATACTTTTCATTGGTGTTGAGAACATAATGGAAATTGGGTTTAGAAGTATAGTATTGAAGAGGCTATAGTGTTGGGGCTCAATAATTATTTTTTGCATTTGTTTGCTTTTCTATTTAAGTTTCAATTAGAGTAGTTGCAAATGCTCAGCACATACAGGGAGAAAATGTTTCCACTATATCAGTGTCTTTGCATTGAGAACCTCACATATATAATGAGGTTACATACAATAATTTAATAAATTGAAAGGTCCATATATTGCTTTATGTATACTTCTGACAATTAAACCACAAAATTACTAATAATACATAAGTTGGGATATTGCACTAAACCCAAATGCAAGCAGCTATATTGCAAACAACATACTTGTAGGTTAGTTTCAAATACAGCCTCATATTCATGCTTACATGACTGTACAGTGTAAAATAATCAATGATACCTATTCCAGATTCTGAGAATTACTTTTATAAGATTTTAGTATTCACTTTTTATTTTCTCTTCAGTATCCTTTCAATTGATCATAAATTTATAAGATGCACAAATAGATCTACAAATATATTTTGGGGAAAAAAGTACCTAAGCTTTCTTTTGTCCACTTGTGAAAAAAAAAAGATACTGATGTAATTCATTTTAACTTTAAAAGAAAAATTCTTGCATTTAAAGGTAACTTCTTACTAGAGAATTTTGAAAACAATGTTGACAGATTAAAATCCCCTCAAAAATAGCAAATGTCACAGTATCCTTCATGAGTACCAGACTTTTTTCTTAATCCTTTCTTCAAAGTTGTTGATCTTTCCTATAAACAATTTCAAAATGGCATTAAGTAAAATATTTTTTCATAGGAACAATCTCATAGTAAGAGATTATATTACTGGTAAAGGGTACAATGACCATACTTTTATAAATATATTAAATCAATTATCAGTGATGCTTGTAAAATGTAGGGTTTCACTTTCTGAATGATTTGTATATATGTATTCAGCAGTTAATTACAATGATAAATTACATTTTTGTTCATGTGACCTCACTAAATACAATAATCATTTAAATACATTAATCTTTGAGGCACCTGGGTGGCTCAGTCTGTTGAGTGTTCAACTATTGATTTCTGCTCAGGTCATGCTCCCAGAATCTTGGAATTAAGACTCATGTTGGGCTCTATACAAAGTGTGGAGCCTGCTTAATATTCTCTCTCTCTCTCTCTCTCTCTCTCTCTCTCTCTCTCTCTCTCGCTCTCGCTCTCGCTCTCGCTCTCTCTCTCTTCCCCTCTGCCCTGCTCAAACTCTCTTTCTCTCTAAAATAAATAGATTAATTAATTAATCATTTTCATTAAAAAATTTTCTACAATTTACCAAACTTTGTATGAAATACTATGTGCCTTTATGTGACATTTTATCTTCATGCTTTTCCTTTTATCCCTTTGACCACTTTGAAAGGTACTGTTTTGTTAGTATCACTTTTTCTAATAAATCACGATTATTAGAATTTATTAAGGCTTCCTTTCATTTACTACCTCCATCCATTCCATCATCATTTGATTCATTCTGCCACCCAAATATATATACCAAAACATATTTCTCCATTTTTCCTCTAATTTCTTCATCTAACTGTCTCATTTTTCTTCAGTCTCCCCCTCAGTGACTGCTTCACTCAGCTATTGCTATGTAGCCAACTACTCTAAATCTTAGAGGCCTACAATGAATTATTATTACTGGTGAATCTGTGAGCTGGATGGAAAGTTCTTTGGGTGTTCTCATCTGGCATTACTTGTGCAATTATAGTTAAGTGGCGGCCATAATGATTTTTTAAAATAGTTTATTACCAGGTTGGTTTCCCCATGTTCTTCCCTACAAGTGCTCCTCTCCATAATTGTCACCCCCTTCCCCTTCCACCCTCCTCTCTAGCCCTAAGTTTGCTTTGAGTATTCAAGAGTCTCTTATGATTTGCCTCCTTCCCTCACCCTAACTCTTCCCCCTCCTTTCCACTTCCCATGATCCCAGTTAGGTTTCTCCTGTTAGACCTATGAGTGAAGACATATGGTATCTGTTCTTCTCTACCTGACTTATTTCACTTAACATGACTCCTTTAAGGTCCATCCACTTTTCTACAAATGGACAGATTTCATTCTTTCTCATTGTGTGTGTATATATATCCATTTATCCATTCATCAATTGATGGACACTTAGGTTCTTTCCATATTTTGGCTATACACACATACACACATATGACATCTTTTTTTAATAATTTATTGTCAAATTGGTTTCCATATAACACCCAGTGCTTCTCCCCACAAGAGCCCCCCACAATGACCATCACCCCCTCCCTCCTTCCATCTCCCCCTTCAGTCCATGGTTTGTTTTCAGTATTCAGTAGTCTCCTTTGATCTGTGTCCCTCACTCTTCCCCGCTCTCTTTCCCCCTTCCTCTCCCCATGGTCCCCTGCCAGATCTCTCCTGTTAGACCTATGAATGAAAACATATGGTATCTATCCTTCTTTGCTTGACTTATTTCACTTAGCATGACACCCTCGAGGTCCATCCACTTTGCTACAAATGGCCATATTTCATTCTTCCTCATTGCCATATAGTACTCCATTGTATATATATACCACATCTTCTTGATCCATTCATCAGGTGATGGACATTTAGACTCTTTCCATGATTTGGCATTGTAGAAAGTGCTGCAGTGAACATTCGGGTACATGTGCTCCTATGCATCAGCACTTCTGTATCCCCTGGGTAAAGCTCTAGCAGTGCTATTGCTGGATCATAGGGGAGATCTATCGATAGTTTTTTGAGGAACCTCCACACTGTTTTTAAGAGTGGCTGTGCCAGTTTACATTCCCACTAACAGTGCAGGAGGGTGCCTGTTTCTCCACATCCTCGCCAGCATTTATATTCTCTTGATTTGTTCATTTTAGCCACTCTGACTGGTGTAACGTGGTATCTCAGTGTGGTTTTCATTTGTACTTCCCTGATGATGAGTGATGCTGAGCAACGATTCATGTGTCTGTTGGCCGTCTGGATGTCCTCTTTGGAGAAGTGTCTATTCAGGTCTTCTGCCAATTTCTTCACTGGATCATTCATTTTTCGTGTATGGAGTTTAGTGAGCTCCTTGTATATTTTGGATACTAGCCATTTATCTGATATGTCATTTGCCACTATCTTTTCCCATTCTGTCGGTTGTCTGTTAGTTTTTTTGATTGTTTCCTTTGCTTTGCAGAAGTTTTTATCTTGATGAGGTCCAGGCGGTTCATTTTTGTTCTTGATTCCCTTGCCTCTGGGGATGTTTTGAGGAAGAAACTGTTGCAATTGATGTCTAGGAGGTTACTTCCTGCTTTTACCTCAAGGGGTTTTATGGTTTCCTGTCTCACATTCAGATCCTTTATCCATTTTGAGTTTATTTTTGTGAATGGTGTCAGAAAGTGGTCTAATTTCATTTTTCTACATGTTGCTGTCCAGCTCTCCCAACACCACCTGTTGAAGAGGCTGTATTTCTTCCATTGGACACTCTTTCCTGCTTTGTCAAAGATTAATTGGCCATACACTTGTGGTTCCAATCCCGGGTTTTCTATTCTATTCCATTGGTCCATGTGTTTTTGTGCCAATACCATACTGGATTGATGATGACAGCTTTGTAGTAGAGGCTAAAGTCTGGGATTGTGATGCCTCCCGTTTTGGTTGTCTTCTTCAATATTACTTTGGCTATTCAGGGTTGTGGTTTTTTTTTTTGTGGTTCCATACGAATTTTAAGATAGTTTGTTCTAGCTTTGAGAAGAATGCTTGTGCAATTTTGATGGGGATTGCACTGAATGTGTAAATTGCTCTGGGTGATAATGATATTTTAACAATGTTTATTCTTACAATCCATGAGCACAGAATGTTTTTCCATTTCTTGGTGTCTTCTTCAAATTCCTTCATAAGTCTTCTATAGTTTTCAGCATACAGGTCTTTTACATCTTTGGTTAGGTTATTCCTAGGTATTTTATAGTTTTTCATGCAATTGTGAATGAGATCTGTTTCTTGCTTTCTATTTCTGTTGCTTCATTTTTGGTGTATAAGAATGCAACTGATTTCTGTACATTGACTTTATACCCTGCAACATTACTGAATTCATTGATCAGTTTTAGAAGGATTCTGGTGGAGTTGATTGGGTTTTCCATGTAGAAAATCATGTCTTCTGTGAAAAGGGAAATTTTGACTTCTTCTTTGAAGATTCTGATGCCTTTTATTTCCTTTTGTTGTCTGAGTACTGATGTTAGGACGTCCAACACTATGTTAAACAACAATGGTGAGAGTGGACATCCCTGTTGTGTTCCTGATCTCAGGGGGAAAGCTCTCAGTTTCTCCCCATTGAGGATGATATTTGCTGCGGGCTTTTCATAAGTGGCTTTTATAATGTTTAAGTAAGTTCCCTCTGTCCTGACTTTCTCGAGGGTTTTTATTAAGAAAGGATGCTGTATTTTGTCAAATAATTGTTCTGCATCTGTCAAAAGGATCATATGGCTTTTATCTTTTATTTTGTTAATGTTATGTATCACACTCATGGATTTGGGGATATTGAACCAGCTCTGGTACGCAGGAATGAATCCCACTCATCATGATCGATAATTCTTTTATGTGCTATTAAATCGATTTGCTAGTATCTTATTGAGTTTTTTCCATATGTATTTATTAAGGATATTGGCCTGTAGTTCTCTTTTTTTTTTCTGGGACTATTTCTGGTTTAAGAATCAAAGTGATACGTGCTTCATAGAATGAGTCTGGAAGTCTTCCTTCTATTTCTAGTTTTTTGGAATAACTTGAGAAGGATGGGTGTTAACTCAGCTTTAAATATCTGCTAGAATTCCCCTGGGAATCCATCCGGCTCTGGGCTTCTATTCATTGGGAGATTCTTGATAACTTATTTGATTTCTTCACTGGTTATGGGTCTATTCAGATTTTCTATCTCTTCCCGTTTGAATTTTTGTAGTGCATGTGTGTTTAGATATTTGTTCATTTCTTCTAGATTGTCCAGTTTGTGGATATGTAATTGTTTATAGTAATATTTGATGATTGCTTGTATTTCTGAGACATCAGTTGTAATAGATTCATTTTCATTCATGATTTTGTCTATTTGGGTGTTCTCTCTTTTCTTTCTGAGTAGCCTCGCTAGAGGTTTATCAATGTTGCTTATTTTTTCAAAAACCGACTCCTGGTTTCATTGACCTGTTCAATTGTTTTTGTGGATTCTATATTGTTTATTTCTGCCCTGGTCTTTATTATTTCTCTTCTTCTTCTGAGTTTGGGGTGCTCTTGCTGCTCTCTTTCTTTTTCATTAACTACTTTCTGAAATTGAAATTTGTGTATTTTGCTGTCTACACATCATGTCTAGTTGGATGTGTAACAAATATCTCAAACTTAAAATAATAAAAAATCTGACTTTCCAAACTTATACTTCTATTAATACTCTCTATATTCAAAAAATATATCCATTCAGCAAATATTAATTGAACATTTATTATGTTAGATGTTACTTTAAACATTGGATACTACAGTGAACAAAACAAGCAGCATTCATGATATTAAGGGCCATGATCAATAAAAAAATAAAATGTCAGATAATAAATTCTAAGAAAGAAACTAAAGTAGGATAAGGTATAAAGAAGGGTGAAAATTGCTGTTTTAATATAGGGAGGTCAAGAAAAACCTCTCTGATTAGGTTACATCTGAATAGAGATAAAAAAAACTGAGGGTGTGAGTCATGGGTATATTGACGAAAATTATGTAATGAGCATTATCCAGTTGCTCAAGTCCCAAACTTATGAATTTTCTTTGATTCCTTGTATTCTCTCACTACTCTTTAAAATGGGAGCTAATTGAATTGACTTTAACTTTAAAATATATTACATAGTAGTCTACTTCTTTCCAGTTCGCTTGTTATCACCTTGTTCTAAGCTATCTATCCTGGTGTACTAAAATGTTTAACACTCAGTTCATTTCACCTTGCAGCCAAAATGATATTTTAGAACTGTTAATCAAATGATACCACCCCACTGTTTAAAATTTGACTTCGAATACACATAAGATATAACACGAAATATTTAATATGGTCCAAGTGCCTCATTATCTGATTCTTGATTACTATTGTAGCTCAATCATTCTGTTTCATTTTTCCTTTGATCTCTAAGCTGCAATAATTCTATTCTTCAAACTAGAGCTTCAGAGCATGGAATTGGCTTAAAATCATACACTCCCTTTTCCATTGCCTCAGTTGGTTGAATGTATGGCTCTTTATCTCAGCTCAGGTCATTATCTCATTGTTCGTGAGATTATGCTCTGCACGGGTTTCTGTGCTGACAACAAGGAGCCTGCTTGGGATTCTCTTTTCCACTCCTTTGCTCGCTCTCTCTCTCTCTCTCTCTCTCTCAAAAATAAATAAACAAACATATTTCAAAGGTTCTAGAATATAGTAAGCACTTAGGAAAATGTTTTCAAATTTGTGCAAACATTTTCAATATACACACCAAAAATTGGACATCTTCTAAGTATACAACTCAATAAATGATACCAAATGAATATACTTATGTAACCAGCATACAAATCCAGAAACATAAAAGTACCAACACTATAGAAGCCCACTTGTTCACCCTGCCTATCAATATCCATACCTCAGGGTAACCACTATTCTGACATCTACCAGTAAAGGTTAGTTTTGTTTCTTTTTGTATTTTATATAATTGGGAAATACAGTAGGTATTCTTTTGTATTTAAATTCTACCACTCAGCATTACATTTGTAAGATTTACCCATATTTATTGGCGTTGTTGCAGTTTTCATTTTATTGTTACATAATATTTTATTCTGTGAATACATTATTATTTATTTATTCTAATATTTTTAGAGAACTTCAAGTATGAGGATTTTGGAAATAGTGCTTCCATAGATGTTCCAATTCATGTTATTTGGTGAACAAAATGTAGGCCAAAGTATAATTTCTGAGTAAATGTAGGTATATGTTCAGTTTTAGTAGGTACTACCAAACGGTTTTCAAAAGTGGTTGCATCAATTTAAACTTCCACCAAGAGGGTAAGATTGTTACAGTTGTGTTACAGTTTTTCCAACATATATTTTCTACTTCATCATTTTGGTTTTACTGGTAGATTTGGATGGTATTTTAATGTGGTTTTATTTTGCATAACTAGTAAGCTTTACCACATTCATGAATTTCTTAATCATTTAGATACACTCTTATGACTTGTCTTTTCAAGTTTTCTTCCATGTTTCTATTTAGTTGTCGTAAATCACATTTCAGTTAGTGTCGAGATCTATTTCTATTTCTAAACTTTTTTTTCTGTCTTATTGGTCAGTGTTCTTTGTTTACAATAATCAATAATTGCTGAATTAATAAGTACATGCAAGGTTTATTTGTACAACATGTGTGAGTAAGTGTGAGACCTCAAGGAAACAATAGGGGCCTAAGAAAATTTGTGCTTATTTTATAAACAAGAGTTGATTGGAAGTGTCTTTTTATTTATATCTACCAGAAAATATCCCACACTTGTATGATATAATAACATGTTCACAACCAAAAAATTTGGGCAACTGTGGATCAAGGTCCATGAAATTGAACATTGACACATTTCCCTTCCCTTTTGTTCATAAATTATTAGTAGCTTATCAGATTTCTGGTTTTCTTTTCTCTCAACTTGAGGAGCTCCAAAATAATCTGTCCCTTTAAGGGCTTACAAGGTATGAAACAACAGCATTATTCTTTGATGTGTGTATTCTTTCTTTGTGTGTATGTATCAGTTGTATATTGATATGAAAAAAATCAAGCATAAAGAATTAACCCCATAAGGATTATTTAATGCTACTGTTTGCTGACATTCATTCAACAGAGTTGTAGTTGTTATTTTTAGTGAATCAATGTGGACAGTGATTCATTTATTTCTTCTACAAATATTTGTCGAACACTTACTTTGCCCCATCTCTGTCAACTAGACATTAAATTATATAGACAAGGTTCTTGTCTTCTCATTGTGTATATTCTAGTTTTGAAGGAAGACAATCAACAAATGCGTATACCAACAAGGTAACAAATAATGAGCAGAGTAGCAGAAAATATGTACTATGCATAAAATTTTTTAAAAAAGAATAATGCCAGTGTCTTGTTTGCCTCTTTGTTTACTGGTTAGGAAAGTCCACTTTGACATGATATCTAAGCTGACATATGAAGACCAAGAAGTATCCAGCTATAGCAATTTTGGGTACAAACGGAGAGTGTTGATACATTCCCGGAAGAAGTGAACAACTATTGCCATTTTTTCATGTAATAAAATAAGTCCCCTGTAGCTGAACAATGTATGTGATGGTGAGAATGATATAAGCACATAGATATGGGCAGAGAAAAGATCATATGACACTTTGTAAGCCAAAACAAGGACATTAGATTTTAAGTTGATAGTAACTCTTTAGAAAAAATTGAAGTGAAACATGACATGAATAGAGAATAGAGATGGGCATTCCAGTTGGACTGACATGAGACAGTTTTTTTGAGAAACAAGAAAAATGTTGTATCCTACTTGCGTTTGGGAAAGAGGTTTAAAACTGAATACTGTTGACAGAATTTGAGACAAACAAACGTGATAGAGTTATAAAAGAGTTCTCCTGAAAGTAGCCCTGCCAACAATCTAACTTCTTAAATCTTCTACACACTTTTCGTGGAGTAAAGTTTCTAAAATACTAATTTGAAGATGCTATTTCCTTACTTTAGTCCTTTTTTTCCCAATGATTTTCAAGACCCACAATGATCTTGCTAGAGCACGTCTTTCTGGAATTCTTTCATATTCCACTACTTCCATTTCTCTCCAGATATACTGGACTACTTGCAAATTCTTATGTTTGTTATCTTGAACTCTGGTGCTTCATGGCATATCCCTTCCTTTGTCTGATTTTTTAAGTAATCCTGCTTATAACTAAGCACAGATGAAAGCCTTTTCTGACCACTCTTGTTTCCAAAGATGATATCCACTATATTTAATAAGCAGTATGGCACAAGGACCAAACCAATCAGAATGGATATTAGCCATAGAGGAAATATTTTAAAGCCATTAAAATGTGATTTTTTATGACACCTGGTAAATCCTGTATCACTATTTGCTGTTATTATTACTATAGGAAGAAAAAACAAATCAAATTCCTGATTGTACAACTCCCCTATGAACCAGCAATAGCACTGCTAGGGATTTACCCAAAGGATAAAAAAGTGATGATGCATAGGAGCACATGTACCCCATTGTTCATAGCGGCACTTTCTACAATAGCCAAATCATGGAAAGAGCCTAAATGTCCATCAATTGATGAATGGATCAAGAAGATGTGGTATGTATATATACATACACAATAGAGTACTACATGGCAATGAGGAAGAATGAAATATGGCCATTTGTAGGAAAGTGGATGGACCTTGAAGGTGTCATGCTAAGCAAAATAAGTCAGGTGGAGAAGAACAGATACCATATGTTTGTACTCATAGGTCGAACAGGAAAAACCTAATAGAGGACCATAGGGAGGGGAAGGGGGAAAGAAAGTTGGGGAGAGAGAGGGACGCAAATCATTAGAGACTATTGAATACAGAGAACAAACCAAGGGCTAAAGGGGGAGGGGGAGGGGAGAAGGGGGGGTGATGGTCATGGAGGGGAGCACTTGTGGGGAGAAGCACTGGGTGTTAAATGGAATCCAATTTGACAATGAACTATTATTTTAAAAAAAAAACAAAGAAAAAACCCAAAATAACTGATTGTTATAGGTTTCTGGGCAATTTTCTTGTTTTTTTCTGTTATTTTAATATAATATTCACTTTGAAGTATGAATGAATTCCAGAATCACTCAAATGTGTCAACACTTTATAAAGAGTGGGAATAGGACGAAAAGAAGAGAGATCTAACCAAACTGAAGGTCAACATTAGTGGCTAGAGACAAGGAGTGTTGTGTTTGATTATGGGGGTTGAATTGTCAAATGATGAGTTTGGATTTGATTCAGTGAATAAGAGAATGCCTTTGTAAGAATGTGGACATAGAGATTATAAGTTGTAAGTGATGCTTGAAAAGTCAAATTTGACAGTGATACAGAGAGTGGATTCTAGGGCAAATACAGCTGAAACTAGGAATTTAGCTTGGAGATTGTTGTATTCTTGCAAAAACAACAAGAATAGTGAAATCCAGAATTGAGACAATGAGCTGAATGTGATTGCTATTAGAAAGCATGCTTCCTTAGTATAGAATTAGAACAGAAGAAAGTTAAAAGGCAAATAAGAACACAGATAAATAGGATAGCAGGTTTTTTTTGTGTCCATCTATACAATAGACTTGAACCCTTATTTCCCTTGCCCAAAGCAACATCATTATGTTAAGTAGTATTAGCTAAAAGAGACATGATGTGTCTAATGGTGAGTTCTGCCAGTAAAAAGGTGAACCTGAAGGTTTGATAAAAACTAGAAATATATAATTTCTAGGTAAGTACTATAGGATTCTGAAAATAGTTAGAACTAATCTTTAAGAATGTTATATGCTATTTGTAAACACTAAGTTCTTTGGATTAATAATTACAAGCAAGTTATCAGTTTGATAAATTGATATTTTCTTTGGAAACCAGGTGCTGGAACTTTTCATTCCCAAGTGAAATTTTCTAAACCAATGTGCACAGATTATCTAAATCAGAGATTAGAGAATAAAAACCCTAAAGTATAGCTTAATGTTTTAAAATAATTCTAATCAGCTGCCAGAAAACAGAACCTTTATAAAAGTTCTGGAGTGTTCAACTAAAGTCACCAAATGGACACATTAAATAGTCTCTTTGGACAGGGTTCATAAAAGAGTGAACAAACTTAGTGAACCAACTCTTCACTATATGTTAAGGCTAAAAGATTGACAAATGGTGGACTTACTTGCAAAAATCACAGAATCTCAGCTGCAAGCATTCCTTAGATTTCAAGTTGAAATTTTTAATTGCCACCAAAAAATGGCACCTTCAGAGCATTTGGATTCTCCATGAATTTATAAAATACTGGAAGGTTTTTTTTTTTTCTATTCTTGTTTGTTTCCTTGTAATCGTTGATTTTCTTCTTAGTTAATATTCCTAGTAAATATTCTTGGCCAGTTGGTGGTGATATGATGCCAACATGTAAGTGTTGTTTTGCAATTTATTTGGGAATGTAGCAATATAATTATCAATCATTATAACTTGATGAATATTCTATTTCTAAGCAGTCTGAATTTCCTTTGAGACACCCTGTGTTTAACAATGAACATTGACAGTAGCCATGAAACTCTTTGATATACTTAAATATTCTGAATGAAGCTTTGTGGTTTTTTTTCAGGCCTGGAAAGACATTTGCATATGGCAGAATTAAAAGTCTCAGATGTGTCTAGATTTAACATTGGCCATTCAGTTTTACCCCATTGTAGGCACTTCTAATTTTCTGGGAAGAATTCCAGAACCACCAATTATGTCAAAATATGTTTGGCTAAGATACAGTAAGGCATATAGTGCAGAATCCCATGATGTATGTTAAATCCTTTCCTTCCTTTGTTCTGACAGTTCCTTCAAATAAATGAACTAAAACTTCTAGAAAATGGGAAGAGAAAAAAAATTCCAGGTTTAGGGTGGAGAAATAGCCTCCTATATTACGATGGCAAGGCATCAGGACAGCAAAGTATTATCTTGCAGCTGTTTTGGCAAAAAAAAAAAAAAGGATTTTTTCATATACAGGAAACAAACAAAATAAAAACCCTCAAATCAACACATAAACATATTATACTAAAAATATTTGGCTTGAAACAACAAATAATTGTCATATATACAGTGAAATAGACTTTTGGAAAAGAAATGAAAGGAGATATGGTCATTGAACACTCCTATGAAAAAGGAAAGGATATGAAATTTAAATAAAAAGCCAAATGTCAGTTTGAGTAGAATTGCTTAAATCCATTAATATTCTGAAGACATTTCTTGAGCTAATGGTAAAACTTATGTGAAACAGAATGAGAAATCATTCATAATCAGCGATATGTAAGAACTGTCTTTTTTATATACCAGAATTTGTTCTAAGACAGAGGAAAAAAAAAAAGGGAGAAGTGTTCGCTAAAATCAAATAATAAAAGGAACAAATATCTCTGATCTATTTTCCCAAGTAGGCAATAATTTTATAAAGTATCACATTTCTATGCCAGGAACTCCAGGAAACCATTATCCTAAAGAAAATGAAAAGGGATATTCTAATTTAAGAATATTCTTTTACCCTTAGAATTTGCATTCCGTTTTCAAATGCTGTAAAATAAATTAAGTAGAAATAAATTAATAGAAAACAATTATCTTGTTTCAGTACTTGATTTAGGAAAATAATTTCCCACACGGGAAGAAAGCAAGATTCATAACAAAATACAACATTCAGGTTTTCTCTTTATCAGAAACTCCCACTTCCTTTTATTTGCGTTAAAATATTTATTTATTCATTCATTCATTCATTCATTCATTCATTTATTTCTTTATTTATTTATAGTTTATTTTGAGAGAGAAAGAGAAGAGAGAGAGCATGGAGAGAGAGAGAGAGAGAGAGAGAGAGAGAGAGAGAGAATGGTTTGATCTCACAAACAATGAAATCACATTAGCCAAGATCAAGAGTCAGAACCTTAACAAACGGAGCCACCCAGACACCCCAAGAATGCTCTAATTTTGAATGGTGGGACAAACCTTAACAGGTTTTCTAAATAAAAATCCTGCTCTTTCTCTTTTACTATAATTTGAAGTGAATGGGATATTTAAAAATAACGATTGATAGAAAAATATATTATATAAATAATCTAAAAAATAATGACCATATTTTATTATATAACTATTTTCCTGTGAAAAATCCATACTGTTTTATACATTCTGGAGTACATAATTAAAATTAATATGTGAGCATGTATGTGTTAGTCCTCTAGGAATTATGCATGTGCTATGATTGTCCACATTTTACAGACGAGTAAATTTAAGAAATAGAGAAGTGTGTGGCAGAGCCAGGACTCAAATCCAGGCAGTCTTATTTAGGACCTGGGGCGTTTCACCAGTATAATGTGCTAGCTGTGTTCATAATGCACAATTTTGCAGAATTACTAGTAGTAACCACAAAAATTCAGGACATGTTATTTTCATCACATCTGGTAAAAGTATAGAACCATAAAAATGTGCAAAAGAAAAGCAGCCAAGGAAGTTTCACAAAATATAACTAAGGTTCATAGACAAAAAATAAATAAATAAAAGAAGGAAGGAAGGAAAGGAGGGAGAGAGGAATGGAGGGAGAGAGGAATGGAGGGAGGGAGGGAGGAATGGAAGGAGAGTGGAAGAAAGGAAAGAAAGGATTGGGGACAATTTGTGTGTACATAATTTTAGATAAAATTTCTATATCTCTAATTGATAATGACACAGTGAATGTCCCAGTTATGGGGACATTTAAATATCATAATGCATTAGACAATAGCCAGTCAGGGAGCAAGAATTCCTATCCCCTCAAAGGCCTTTCTATCTGGACTAGGAATCACATTGACATGAGATAGATCAAGACACACAAAACAAATTTAGTTGATGTACATAGAGGGAATACACACAGACATGGAAATTTCAAGACAGACAAAATGAGGTATATATGTAATTCTGAACTAAGAAGAAGAGGGTAGGGGCCTGGGATTTCAGGAGAGAAATGCATTTCACAGGGTGATAAGAAGAGCGGATGTTTGGTAATTAGATTTTGTCCTACCATATAGATGGGTCACTCAGATAAAATTTATCTCTTCTAGTAACCCACATTCTGGATAAAAAACCCAATTTATATTCTTCTACGTAAAGGAGGGGCAAAAATTTCTTTTGAAGCTGCAGTATCTCAAGTGCCTTCATCTCCAAATAATCTACATGACAAAGTGGAACAGTATGAGAGGAGGCCTTGTCCAGAACTCTTTCAGTTCCTCCACCTGAAATTCCCTTGGAGGTTTCATATTTTTTTATTTAAATACTTTATTATCAAGTTGGTTTTCATATAACACCCAGAGCTCTTCCTTGCAAATGCCCCCCCCCCACGACAATCAACCCTTCCCCTTACACCCTCCATCCTCAGCTCTCAGGTTTTTCTCAGCATTCAAAAGACTCTCATGATTTGCCTCACTCCCTCTCCCGAACTCTTTTCCACCTCTTTCCCCTTCCCATGGTCCTCTAATAGGTTTCTCCTGGGAGACCTATGAGTGAAAACATATGGTATCTTCCTTCTCTGCCTGACTTACTTCGGTTAGCATGAATCCCTCCAGGTCCATCCATTTTGCTACAAATAGCCATATTTCATTCTTTCTTATTGCCATGTAGTATTCCATTGTGGTGTGTGTGTATGTGTATATATATATATATATATATATACACACCACATCTTCTTGATCCATTCATCAGCTGATGGACATTTAGACTATTTGCATGACTTGGCTATTGTAGAAAGTGCCGCTATAAACATTGGGGTACATGTGCCCCTATGCATCAGCACTTCTGTATCCCTTGGGTAGATCCCCAGCAGTGCTATTGCTGGGTCATAGGGGAGTTCTATTGCTAATTTTTTAGGAAACTCCACACTTTATTCCAGAGCAGCTATACCAGTTTACCTTCCCACCAACAGTGTAAAAGGGTGCCCATTTCTCCACATCCTCGCCAGCATCTATACTCTCTTGATTTGTTCATTTTAGCCACTCTGACGGGTGTGAGGTGGTATCTCAATGTGGTTTTGATATGTATTTCCCTGATGATGAGTGACGCTGAGCATCATTTCATGTGCCTGTTGGCCATCTGGATGTCCTCTTTGGAGAAGTGTCTATTCAGGTCTTCTGCCCATTTCTTCACTAAATTATTTGTTTTTCGGGTATGGAATTTAGTGAGTTCCTTGTAGATTTTGGATACTAGTCCTTTATCTGATATGCCATTTGCCACTATCTTTTCCCATTCTGTTGATTGCCTATTAGTTTTTTTGTTTGTTTCCTTTCAATTGCAGAAGCAGCTTTTTATCTTGATCAGTTCCCAACAGTTCATTTTTGTTCTTGATTCCATTGCCTGTGGGGATGTGTCAAGGAGGAAATTGGTACAATTGAGGTCTAGGAAACTATTTCCTGCTTTCTCCTCTAGGGTTTTTATGGCTTCCTGATTCACATTCAGTTCCTTTATATATTTTGAATTTATTTTTGTGAATGGTGTAAGAAAGTGGTCTAATTTCATTCTTCTACATGTTACTGTCCAGCTCTCCCAACACCACCTGTTGAAGAGCCTGTCTTTTTTTCCACTGGATAGTCTTTCCTGCTCTGTCAAAGATTAATTGGATATACACTTGTGGGTCCAGCTCGGGGCTTTCTATTCTATTCCATTGGTTCATGTGTCTGTTTTTGTGCCAATACTATACTGTCTTGATGATGACAGCTTTCTAGTAGAGGCTAAAGTCTGGGATTGTGATGCCTCCTGTTTTGGTTGTCTTCTTCAATATTATGTTGGCTATTTATTTTTTTGTGATTCCATAAGAATTTTAAGATAGTTTGTTCTAGCTTTGAGAAGAATGTTGGTGCACTTTTGATGGGGATTGCATTGAATGTGTAAATTGCTTTGGGTAATAATGACATTTTAACAATCTTTATTCTTCTGATCCACGAGCACGGAATATTTTCCGATTTCTTGGTGTTTTCTTCAATTTCCTTCATAAGTCTTCCATAGTTTTCATCATACAGGTCTTTTACATCTTTGATTAGATTTATTCCTAGGTATTTTATGATTTTTCGTGCAATTGAGAATGGGATCCATTTCATGATTTCTCTTTCTGTTGCTTCATTTATGATGGATATGAATGCAACTGATTTCTGTACTTTGATTTTGTAGCCTGCGAGTGTATTGAATTCATTGATCTGTTCTAGATGGCTTCTGGTGGAGTCGATCAAGTTTTCCATGTAGAGTATCTTGTCATTTGCAAAATGTGAAAATTTGACTTCTTCTTTGCCGATTCTGATGCCTTTTATTTCCATTTGTTGTTTGAATGCTGATGCTAGGACTTCCAGCACTCTGTTAAACAACAGTGGTGAGAGTGGACATCCCTGTCCTATCCCTGATTTCAGGGGAAAGCTCTCAGTTTTTCCCCATTGAGGATAACATTAGCTGTGGGTTTTTCGTAAATTATTTTTATAATGATTATGTAAGTTCCTTTTTCAGAACTTTCTTGAGGGTTTTTATTAAAAAGAGATGTAGTTTGTCAAATGCTTTTGTTTTGCATCTATTGACAGGATCATATGTTTTTTTTTTCTTTTGTTAATGTGATGTATCACATTGATAGATTTTCGAATATTGAACCAGCCCTGTAATCCAGGATTGAATCCCACTTGATCACAATGGATAATTCTTTTTATATGTTGTTGAATTCAATTTGCTACTATCTTGTTGAGTATTTTTGCATCTGTATTCATTAAGGATATTGGCCTGTAGTTCTCTTTTTTTTGGTTTGGTCTCTGTCTGGCATTGAAATTGATTTGATATGTGCTTCGTAGAATGAGTCTGGTAGTTTTCCTTCCATTTCTATTTTTTTGAATTACTTGAGAAGATTCAGTATTAACTCTGCTTTAAGTGTCTGGTAGAATTCCCCTGGGTATCCATCTGACCCTGGGCTTTTATTCATTGATAACTGATTTCGATTTCTTCACTAGTTTTGGGTCTTCAGATTTGCTATCTTTTTCCGTTTTAATTTTGGCAGTGCATGTGCATTTAGGAATTTGTCCATTACTTCTATATTGTCGAATTTGTTGGCATATAATTTTTCATAGTTATCTCTGATGGTTGCTTGTATTTCTGAGGGATCTGTTACAATAGATCCATTTTCCTTCATGATATTGTCTATTTGGGATGTTCTCTCTTTTCTTTCTAAGGAGCCTAGCTAAAGGTTTATCAATTTTGTTTATTTTTTCCAAAAGCCAACTCTTGGTTGGTTTCATTGATCCATTCAATTGTTTTTGTGGAGTCTATATTGTTTATTTCTGCCCTGACCTTTATTATGTCTCTACTGCTGCTGGATTTGGCATGCTCTTGCTGCTCCCTTTCTAGTTTCTTTAGGTGCTCTGTTAGATTTTGAGTTTCAGCTTTTTATAATTTGTTGAAATAGGCCTAGATTGCAATAAATTTTTCCTCTTAGGACTGCTTTTGCTGCATCCCAGAGAGTTTGGATTGTTGTATTTTCATTTTCATTTGTTTCCATATTTTTTAATTTTCTCTCTAACTGCTTAGTTCGCCCAATCATTCTTCAGTAGGGTACATTTAACCACCACATGTTTGGCAGTTTTCCAGACTTATTCCTGTGGCTTATTTCAAGTTTCGTAGCATTGTGTTCTGAAAGTGTGCATGGTATGATGTCAATTCTTTTGTATTTATGGAGAGCTGTTTTATGACCCAGTATGTAATCAGTCTTGGAAAAGGTGCCATGCACACTCGAGAAGAACGTGAATTCCCTTGCTTCAGGATGCAGAGTTTTAAATATATCTATTAATTCCATCTGTTCCAGTGTGTCATTCAGGTCCACTATTTCTCAGTGATTATTTTGTCTGGTTGACCTATCCATTGTTGTAAGTGGAGTATTAAAGTCCCCTGCAATTAGCACATTCTTATATTAATAAGGTTGCTTATGTTTGCGATTATTTGTTTTATGTATTTGGGTACTTCCAAATTTGGTGCATAGATGTTTATAATTGTTAGTTCTTCCTGATGGAGAGACCCTGTAATTATTATATAATATCCTTCTGTATTTTTTTTACTACCTTTACATTAACGTTTAGTTTGTCCTATATAAGTATGGCTACTCCAGCTTTCTTTTGGTGTCCAGTTACATGGTAGGTATTTATCCATCCCCTTACTTTCAATCTGAAGGTGTCTTCAGGTCTAAGGTGAGTCTCTTGTAGACAGCAAGTAGATAGATTTTGGTTTTTTATCCATTCTGCTACCCTGTGTAGTTTGACTGGAGCTTTCAGTCCATTTACATTCAGTGTCATTATTGAAAAAGGGGGGGTTATATTCATTGTGTTCTCTGTAGGGTTCGTGTTTGTATTAATGTCTCTGGTCTTATACTCGTTGCTATCTTCCTCTCATAGAATCACTCTTAGGATTACTTGTAGGGCTGGTTTGGTGGTGATGAATTCTCTCAACTTTTGTTTATTTGGGAATACCTTTATCTCTCCTTCTATTTTGAATGACAGGGTCACTGAATAAGAAATTTTTGGCTGCATATTTTTCTTGTCTATTGCATTGAAGATTTCCTGCCATTCCTTTCTGGCCTGCCAAGTTTCAGTAGATAGGTCTGTAACCACTCTGATAGGTTTCCCTTTGTATGTTAGGGCCCTTTTATCCCTAGCTGCTTTCAGAATTCTCTCTTTACCCTTAGATTTTGCCAGTTTCACTATGATATGTCGTGCTAAAGTTCAGTTCAAGTTAAGTCTTTGGGGAGTTACGTCATAGGGCTGTTCGGTATGTCTCTTGATTTTCAATGTCTTTCTTTTCCCCCAGTTTGGGGAAATTTATGTGTATAATTTGCTCCAGCACCCTTCAGGATCTCCCTCTGTTTCTTCCTCTTCAGGAACTCCTATGATACGGACATTGTTCCCTTTTATTGTATCACTTAGGTCTCTAATTCTTTCCTGCTCCTGTATAAGTTTCTCTCTCTTTTTCTTGGCTTCTTCTTTTGCTATAACTGTGTCTTCTAATTCACCTATTCTCCTCTCTGCTTCTTCAGTCCGTGCATTGGCAGCCTCCATCTTTATTATTCACCTCATTTATAGCCTTTAAACTCATCACAACTATTTTGAAGGTTCCTAGTCTTTGTATCAATATCTTCTCTGATGGCTTTTATGTTTTTTCAAGCCCAGTGATTACTTTTATGACAATCGTTCTAAATTCTTGTTCAGTTGTGTTGCTTGTTTCTGTTTTGAGCAGTTCTGTAGCTGTGATTTCTTCCTGGAGTTTATTTAGAGGAGAGTTCTTTCATTTTGTCATTTTGGCTAGCTTTCTGTCTCTTGTCAGATTTAAAAGCTCGTTCTGCACTGTGCACCTATTAGTATTGCTATTAATGGAGGCTCTTTGATTGTCTAGGGTCTGTCGTTTCAGGAGATGTCCCTTTACTGGTGTCTCTTGGTTTTTCTTGTTATACCTGTGATTAATTTATTTACCTACTCAGCGATATTTGGGACTTCACACTATGTGTGCTTTGGATTGTATCATGAGGTAGCCCTGAAAAGGAAAACAGACAAACACAGCGGGAACAAAAGCACACAAGTGCACTGATAGAATAAGGAAAGAAGCAACCCAAAAGGGGGGAAAAAAAGAACAGGAAAGAAAAGAGAGGATTGGAAAGGAATAAAAAAGTAGGTTGGGGGACAACGACAGCCAGAGGATATGGACAGTCTGAGAGCATAAATCCTGCAGAGGAGGGGGTGATAAGGATGAGATAATGGAAAAACTATCTGGATGGTAAAAGTTGATCTAAGCACAACAGTGCATAAATGTTGGTCTTTCTCAGACTCCAGGGGGAAAGGGAGAAATGAAGGAAATAGGAAAATAAAAAAGAGAAAACAAGGGGAAAATTAAAATATTAAGAAAAGAAATCAAACAATTACAAACAATAAGCAAAAGCACAGCTTCTCTCCAGCGCAGATAGGCATGGCTTTTGTGTAGGTAGTTCAGGTTTCAGGGGCTGCACTCTGAGGCCCTGTCTTAGTGGGTGTGGGGAGAGGAATGGAGGCCCCCCAATTCCCCCTCAGACAATGTGTTGCCAGCCACTTGCTTGAGTCCAACCTTGTGCCACGGGGAGGTCTAATTGTTTCTGTTTTCTAAGTTCTGCCAGGTTTCTAAGTCCTAGCCCAAGCACTTTGATGTTGCCACCACAGTTAAAATCTCCTGCAGGTGGGCGGCTTTCTGGCTGGGATTGAGTAGGAAGATTGTGAAGCCAGTTTTTTTCTCTGACTGCACCTGAAGCCGGCAAGCTGCAGGGCCCTAGGGAGAACAATCTCCTGAGGGGGACGGATTTCTCTCTCCGCATCCAGTGGCTCTCAGTCCTGGTTGAGGTGTCCCCTCTCCAGAGAGTATGCGATGAGGGATTCAGTCTCTACTTCTCTTCCCTTGGTGTCTCTTCCGTCCTGCAAGGTGGTCCAGCAACCAGCTCTCCATGCCTCTGGATACACAGCCTCCCTGCTCACCGCTCTCCCCAGTTCTGTGCGCCTCTGGACACAAGGCTCTCTCTGCGGGCCCAGCGCTAAGCCTCTGTGTGCTTTGTCTCCTGGCTCTGCTTTGGGTTGGCGCTCCCTCACCCAAAGTCTCAGGTCTCAGTTCACACTCACTCAGGCATCCATGAGGCTATTGTCAATAAGGGGTCTGTGCATACACCTCCGTTCTTGGAGGTCAGAAAGATGTGGCTTTTAATTCTTCTCAGTTTGATAATTGCGGGCGGAGGTAATGGGGCTCCTTACTTCTCTGCCATCTTGTCCCTCCTCTCCCACTAGGTGGAGGTTTTACATTTTAGAAGTTAAGCTGGTGGTGATTTCATCTCTTTGATCAGTCTCTTAATCCTGAAAGTTGGTTACTTTAGTCAAACTTATTTCAAGAAGCAGTGATGCAGATTTATTCTCAACATTAGGCCTATGGTTCAAATAATCAGATATTAAATGAGTCATTTCTGAGGAAAGAAAAAAAAGAATGGCTAATGTTTGAATCAAAATTTAAGCTAGTTTCTGAGTTCTTAGAGTAGCCAGTTGATAAAATGTAAATGATAAAACTTCTGGAGTGTCAGACTTGAAATGTCTTCAGCTAGAGAGAGAACAGCTAATGGCATCTGACTGATCTTCTTGGTTTACAGTTCAAATGTCTCTGATGACCTTTTGAGTGCCTCATAGAGCAATAGATTTTCTATGCATGAGCTATCATGACTATTTCACTACACAAAATATTTTATATTTAGTTTGTAGAGCATCAGGAAAAACAGACAATAGTTCTCAAATGAACTCACGTTAGAAATCTGTGAAAAAATAAAATGTTAATTTGCAGAGTTGTATTTAGGCATTGGAAGCCACTAGAAGAAATCAGGATCTAGTCCAGTTTATTTTGAATAGTTTTAAGAATTTATATCTTCAAAGATGTTTATTGAAACATATCTTCTTTCTATAATAATAGTCATATTTACCAAAGATAGCCAAATTAGTTCTCATATTTTACCAAATAAGTCTAGTTTCAATAAAAATATTGGCTTTATTATTTACATAAGTGCAATAAGAATAGTGGATCACTATTATACATGCATTAAAACTTGCTTTGTTTAAACATTTCATAAGGAATGTCAAGTTGGGACATTTTTATTATATTTTTAAATTAACAAATATTTATTTTTATTTACAGTTTTTTGTCAAGTTGGTTTCCATATAAGACCCAGTGCCATCTTTCATGTCCATCCCTCCCTTCCCCTTTCCTCCTCCATCAGCCCACAGTTCATTCTCAGTATTCAAGAGCCTCTCATTATTTGCCTCCCTCACTCCCCATAACTATTTTTCTCCATCATACCCTTCTCATGCTCATGGTTCTCTGTTAAGTTTCTCCTGTTAGACTTATAAATGAAAACATATGGTATCTGTCCTTCTCCACCTGACTTATTTCACTTAGCATGCACCCTCGAGGTCCATCCACTTTGCTACAAATGGCCAGATTTAATTCTATCTCAATGCCATGTAGTATTCCACTGTGTGTGTGTGTGTGTGTATGTGTGTGTGTGTATCACGTCTTCTTGATCCATTCAGCAGTTGATGGACACTTAGGCTCTTTTCATATTTTGGCTCTTGTCGAAAATGCTGCTATAAACACTGGAGTACATGTGCCCCTATGCATCACCACTTCTGTATCCCTTGCATAAATCCCTAGCAGTGCTATTGCTGAGTCATAGGGGAGTTTTACTGTTAATTTTTTAAGGAATCTCCACACTGTTTTCCATGGTGGCTGTACCAGTTTACATTCCCACCAACAGTGTAGCAGGGTGCCCGTTTCTCCATATCCTTGACAGCATCTATAGTCTCCTGTTTTGTTCATTTTAGCCACTCTGACCCGTGTGAGGTGGTATCTCTGTGTGGTTTTGATTTATATTTCCCTGTTGATGAGTGACGTTGAGCATCATTTCATGTGGCTGTTGGCCATCTGGAAATTCTCTTTTTTTTAAATTTTTTAAATTTTTTTCCATAATATTTTATTGTCAAATTGTTTTCCATATAACACCCAGTGCTCTTCCCCTTAAGTGCCCTCCACCATCACCACCACCTCTTTTCCCCCCTCCCCCTTCCCCTTCAACTCTCAGTTCATTTTCAGCATTCAAAATCTCTCAAGTTTTGCATCCCTCTCTCTCCCCAACTCTCTCTCCCTCCTCTGCTTCCCCTGGTTCTCCATTAGGTCTCTCCTGTTTTCCTGCTAGACCTATGAGTGCAAACATATGGTTTCTGTCCTTCTCTGCCTGGCTTACTTCACTCAGCATGACACCCTCAAGGTCCATCCACTTTCCTACAAAAGGTCATATGTCATTCCCTCTCATTGCCAGGTAGTACTCCATCGTGAATATATACCACATCTTTTTGATCCATTCGTCAGGTGATGGACATTTAGGCTCCTTCCATGTTTTGGTTATTGTGGAAATTCTCTTTGGAGAAGGTTGTATTCATGTCTTCTGTCCATTTCTTCACTGGATTATTCGTTTTATGGTTGTAGAGTTTGGTGAGTTTCTTATAGATTTGGGATAGGAGCCTTTTATCCGATATGTCATTTGCAACTATCTTTTCCCATTCTATCAGTTTCCTATTAGGTTTTTTTTTTTTCCTTTGCAGTGCAGAAGCTATTTATCTTGATGGGGTCCAAATAGTTCATTTTTGATCTTGATTCACTTGCCTTTGGGGATGTGTCAATAGGAAATTGCTGTGGTTGAGGCCAAGGAGTCTTATTTCCTGCTTTCTCCTCTAGGGTTTGATGTTTTTCTATCTCACGTTCAGGTTCTTCAGCCATTTTGAGTTTATTTTTGTGAATGGTGTAAGAAAGTGGTCTACTTTCATTCTTCTGCATGTTTCTGTCCTGTTCTCCCTGCACCACCTGTTAAAAAGGTTGTCTTTTTTCCATTGGACACTCTTTCCTTCTTTGTCAAAGATTAATTTGTCATCCATTTGTGAGTCCAGTTCTGGGTTCTCTATTTTATTCCACTGGTCTATGTATCTGTTTCTGTGCCAATACTATACTGTCTTGATGATGACAGCTTTGTGTTAGAGGCTAAAGTCTAGGATTGTGATGCCACCCATTTTGGTTTTCTTCAATATTTGGTTTTTGAGGTTACATACAAATTTTAAGATTGTTTTAGCTTTGTAAAGAATGCTGGCGCAATATTGGTTGGGATTGCGTTGAATGTGTAGACTGGTTTGGGTAATGACATTTTAACAATGTTTATTCTTCCAATCCATGAGCTTGTAATGTTTTTACATTTCTTTGTGCCTTCTCCAATTTCCTTCATAAGTCTTCTACAGATTTCCACATACAGGTCTTTTACATCTTTGGTTAGATTTATTCCTAGGTATTTTATGGTTTCTTGTGCAATTCTTAATAGGATCAGTTCCTTGATTTATCTTTCTATTGCTTCATTACTGGTGTATAAAAATGCAACCGATTTCTGTACTTTGATTTTGTAGCCTGCGACTTTGCTGAATTCATGGATCGGTTCTAGTAGGCTACTGGTGGAGTTGGTTGGGTTTTCCATGTAGAGTATCATGTCATCTGTGAAAAGTGAAAGTTTGACTTCTTTGCTGATTCTTAGGCTTTTGTGTCTTTTTGTTGTCTGATTGCTGATGCTAGGACTTCCAGCACTATGTTAAACAACAATGGTGAGAATGGACATTATTGTCGTATTCCTGTCTCAGGGGAAGGCTGTCAATTTTTCCCTATTGAGAATAATATTAGCTGTGCACTTTTCATAAATGTCTTTTATGATGTTTAAGTAAGTTCCTTCTATCCCGATTTTCTCGAGGGTTTTATTAAGAAAGAATGCAGCATTTTGTCAAATGCTTTTTCTGAATCTATTGACAGGATTATATGATTTTTATCTTTTCTTTTGTTAATATGATGTATCACATTGATGGATTTTCGAATATTGAACCAGCCCTGTAACCCAGGAATGAATCCCACTTAATCATGGTGGAGAATTTATATATGCTGTTTAATTTGGTTTGCTATTATTGTGTTGAATATTCTGGCATCTGTATTCATTAAGAATATTGGCCTGTAGTTCTCTTTTTTTGTTGTTTTTGTTGCGTTTCTGTCTGGTTTGTGAATCAAAATGATGTTGGCTTTTTAGAATTAATTTGGTAGTTTTCTTTCAATTTTTAGTTTTTGGAATAGCTTGAGGAAAATGTGTATTAATTGTGCATTAAATATCTGGTAGAATTCCCCTGGGAAGCCACCTGGCCCTGGGTTCTTATTTGTTGGGAGATCTTTGATATCCGATTTGATTACTTTACTGGTTACAGTTTGTTCAGCTTTTCTATTGCTTCCTGCTTGAATTTTGGCAGTGCATGTGGGTTTAGAAATGTGTTCATTTCTTCTAGGTTGTCCAGTTTGTTGGCATATAATTTTCCAGAGTATTCCCTTATGATTGCTTTTATTTCTGAGGGATTATTTGTAATAGATCCATTTTCATTCGTGATTTTGTTTATTTCATTTTTCTCTCTTGTCTTTCTGAGAATCATGGCTAGAGGTTGATCAATTTGTTTATTTTTTTCAAAAAGCCAACTTTTGGTTTCATTAATCT
Source organism: Suricata suricatta (assembly GCF_006229205.1). Taxonomy (NCBI): domain Eukaryota; kingdom Metazoa; phylum Chordata; class Mammalia; order Carnivora; family Herpestidae; genus Suricata; species Suricata suricatta. The sequence continues at coordinate 66,461,298 of NC_043717.1, read as the reverse complement.
GCTCAAATATATTTTTGAATTCTCTATTGTTTATTTCTACCCTGATTTTTATTATTTCTCTTCCTCTCCTGGGTTTGTGGTGCTCCTGCTGCTCTCCTTCTAGTTCCATTAGGTGCTCTGTTAAATTTTGAGTTTGCGCTTTTTCTAGTTTTTTGAAATACGCCTTGATTGCAATATACTTCCTTCTTAGGAATGCCTTTGCTGCATCCCAGAAAGTTTGGATTGTTGTATTTTTTCCCATTTGTTTCCATATATTTTTTAATTTCTTCTCTAATTGCCTGAGTGGACCAATCATTCTTTAGTAGGGTGGTCTTTAATCTCCATGTCTTTGGAGGTTTTTCAGACTTTTTTTTGTGATTGATTTCAAGTTTCTTAACATTGTGATCTGAAAGTGTGCATGGTATGATCTCAATTTATTTTTCTTTATGAAGGGCTGCCTTATGACCCAGTATGGGATCTATCTTGGAGAATGTGCCATGCGCACATGAGAAGAAAGTGAATTCCCTAGCCTCAGGATGTAGAGTTCTAAATATATCTGTCAAATCCTTCTCTTCCAAGTGTCGTTCAAGTCCATTGTTTCTTCAGTGATTTTCTCTCGGAATGATGTATCCATTGCTGTAAGTGGAATATTAAAACCCCTGTAATTAGCACATTCTGATCAATAAGATTGTTTCTGTTTGTGATAATTGTTTTATGTATTTAGATACTCCAAGATTCGGTGCATGTATGTTTATAATTGTTAGTTCTCCCTGAAAGGGAGACCCTGTAATTATTATATAATGTCCTTCTTCATCCTTTGTTACTGCCTTTACTTTAGTGTCCTGTTTATTTGATATAAGTATGGCTATTCCATCTTTCTTTTGACTTCCATTCTCATGATAGATATTTCTCTGTCTCCTCAGTTTCAATTTCAAGGTTTTTTTCAGGTCTAAAATGAGTCTCTTGTAGACTGCAAATAGAGAGATCTCATGATTTTAGCTATTCTGCTATCCTATGTCTTTTGATTGGAGCATTTAATGTATTTAAGTTCAGTGTTATTATTGAAAAATATGGGTTTAGATTCATTGTGTTCTATATAGACTTCACGATTGTAGTGGTGTCTCTGGTACCTTGCATTTTTTGCAACATTTCCTTCATAGAGTCCCTCTTAGGATTTCTTGTAGGGCTACTTTTGTAGTGATGAATTCTCTCAATTTTTAATTGGGAAATCTTTATCTCTCGTTCTGTTTTGAATGTCAGTCTTGGTGGATAAAGGATTTCTGGCTGCAAATTTTTTCTGTTCCTCACATTGAAGATTTCCTGCCATTCCTTTCTGGCCTGCCAAGTTTCAGTAGATAGGTCTGTAACCAACCACTCTGATAGGTTTCCCTTTGTATATTAGGGCCATTTTATCCCTAGCTTCTTTCAGAATTCTCTCTTTATCCTTATATTTTGCCAGTTTCACCATGATATGTCATGCCAAATTTCCATTCAAGGTACGTCTGAAGGGAGCTCTTTGTGCAAATTGGATTTCAGTGTTTATTTCCTTTCCCAGATTGGGGAAGTTTTTGGCTATAATTTGATCAAGCACCCCTTCCAGACCTTTTTTTCTTTCTTCTTGTTCAGGAATTCCTATTAGAGGAATATTGTTCCATTTGGTTGTGTCACTCAGGTCTTGAATTCTCCATTTGTGCTCCTGGATCACTTTCATTCTCTTTTTCTTGGCTTTCTCTTTTTCTATAACTGGATCTTCTAATTCGTCTATTTTCCTCTCTGCCTCTCCATTCCATGCAATGGCTGGCTTCATTTTATTATGCCCCTCTTTTATAGCATTTTTTGAACTCATCACAGCTATTTTGGTTGTTTCTAATCATTGTGTCAATAGCTTCTCTCATGTCTTCCGTGCTTATTTCAAGCCCAGTGATTAATTTTATGACAATTACTCTAAATTCTTGTTTTATTATGTTGCTTTTATCTGTTTTTAGTAGTTCTGTGGCTGTGACTTCTTCTTGGAATTTCTTTAGAGAAAAGCACTTCTGTTTCCTCATTTTTGCTAGCTTTTTTTCTCTTGTCAGTTTTAAAAGCTCTTTATGCCCTCTGCACCTGGTAGTATTGTGATTTTAAAGGAGGCTCATTGAGTATCCAGGTCCTTTCTGTTCAGAAAGTGTTCTTTTACTGGTGTCTCTTGGTTTCTTTTGTTGTACCTTTCTTTATTTTATTTCCCTACCCAGTGTTATTTTAGACTCTTCACCATGTGTTCTTTGGCTTGTTTCTTTTGGTAGCCCTGAAAAGGAAAACAGATAGACAAAACACAGGGAACAAAACACCCAAACGCACAGACAAATCATACAAACAAGCAATTCAGAAGGGGGGAAAAAAAAGAAAACAAAGAAAAGAATAGAAAAAAAGAAAGAGAAAATAAGGAAGGACAAAAACAACAAAAGACAAAGGACAATCTAAAAGTGTAAAACTAGAGGTAGATGGGTGAGATAAGAATAAGATAAAGGAAAATACATCTGTATTACAGGAATTGATCTAATCATGGTAATGCATCAATGTTGGTCTTTCTTGGGCTCCAGGGGGGGATAAGGAGAAACAGGAAAAAAAAATGCAGCTTTCCAGCACAGATGTGTGTGCTTTGGTGTAGATAGGTCTCATGGGTTGCTCTCCGTGGCCCCGCCTTTGTGATTGTGGGGAGAAGAATGGATGCACCCCAATCTCTTCTTGAACCAAGTGTTGCAACCCACTTCTTTGGTTCGGATCTTCCTGTACCACGGCCAGCCAAGTTGGATTTTCCAAGCCGTGCCTCATTTCCAAATTCTAGTCCATGCACTTTAATGATACCACCCAAATTGAGAAGTGCTCCTGCAGGCTGGGTGGCTTCTTGGGCAGGGATTGAGTAGGGGAGGTTGGGAAGCAGTTTCTCCTTGCACCGACAAGGATCAGTGGCCAAGCCCAAGGAGAACGGGCCAGCCAAATGGGACAGATCTCCCTCCTTGTGCCCTGTGGTTATAGATGGGATGGTAGGATCTCTTTCCATCCAGGGCCGAGTTTTTTCTCTTCTCTATAGACAGTTCTATGAGCATTTTCAGCCTCTCTTTCTCTTCCCCTCATTTCTCTGTGGCTCTGCGTGCTCCCTGATGCTCTGCATGGGGTGGGGTTTCCCTCCCCTTCATGTCTCCGGGTCCTGGACCTGTTTGTAGCTTCCACAGTTCTCACTCACTCATGCAAGGGACATTTTTCTTTGCGGATTCTGTGTCTTTTACCCCCACTCTTATAGATCAGAGTATTGTGCCTTTGGTCCTTCTTAGTTTGATAAATGCAGGCTGGTGAAAATTACCGAGCTCCCTACTTCTCTGCCATCTTTCCCACAAGATTAACAAATATTTATTTTTGAAAGAGACAGTGGGGGAGAGGTTGAGGGAGAGACAATAAGATCAGAAGTAGACTCTCCATTGATAGCAGCAAGCCTGATGCAGGGCTCAAACCCATGTACTGTGAAATAATGACCTGAGCCAAAGTTGACACTCAATGGACTGAACCACCCAGGCACCTTTTTTATATTTTTAGTTTTAATTCCAGTAGATTTAACATACAGAGTTGTATTATTTCCAGATGTACAATATAGTGATTGAACAATCCCATACCTTATTCAGTGCTCATCTTGATAAATATATTCTTTAATCACCATCTTCTATTTCATCCATCCCCCACCCTCCTCTTGTATGGTAACTATCAGTTTCTTCCCTATAGTAAAGAGATTTTTGGCTTGTTTCTTTTATTTCCCTTTATTTTCTTTGCTTCTAAAATTCCACATATGATTAACATCATATGATACTTTCCTTTCTCTAATTGATTTTGTATTATTGTATTATACTACGCTCTAGCTCCATCCATGTTGATGCAAATAGAAAGATTGAATTTTTTATAGCTGAATAATATTCTATTGTATGTATAGAATAACTTTTTTATATACGTCTATCCATGAGGGAACCTTGGGTTGCTTCCATAATTTGTCTATTGTAAACAATGTGACAATGAATATAGATATTCCTATATCTGTTCAAATTAGTGTTTTTGTATTATTTGGGTAAATACCCAATAGTGCAATTACTGGATCACAAGGTAATTATATTTTTCACTTTTTGATAAAATTTCATTTTGTCTTCCAAAGTAACTGCACCAGTTTTCATTCCCAGAAAAAGTGTGTGATGGTTTCTTTTCCTCCACATCCTTGCCAACACTTGTTAGTGTTTATATTTTTAATTTTAGCCATTCTGACAGATATGAGGTGATATCCCATTGTGATGTGCATTTCTCTGATGATTTGTGATGTTAAGCATTTTTTTTTCAGGCGTCTACTGACCATATGTATGTCTTCTTTGGAGAAATGTTTGTTCATGTCTTCTGCCCATTTTATTTTACTTGGATTACTTATAGGGTTTTTTTTTATGTTGGACTGTATAAGTTTTTTATATATTTTGGATACAAACCCTTGATCACATATGTCACTTGCAAATATCTTCTCCCATTCAGTAGGTTGCCTTTTAGTTTCATTGGTTGTTTCCTTTGCTGTGCAGAAGCTTTTCATGTTGATGTAGTCCCAATCAATTATTTTTGCTTCCATTTTATGTGCCCCAGAAGAATTATTTAGAAAAATTTTGCTGTGGCCAATGTCAGAGAAATTGCTACCTGTGCTATATTTTAAGATTTTCATGGTTTCAGGTCTCATATTTGAGTCCTTATCCCATTTTAAGTTTATTTTTATGTATGTTCTAAGAAAATGGTCCACTTTCAGTCTTCTGCATGTAGCTCTCCGGTTGTCCACACACCATTTGTTGATGAGACTGTCTTTTGCCAATTGCGTACTCTTGCCTCTTTTGTCAAAGATTTATTGATCATAAATTATGAGTTTATGTCTAGGCTTTCTATCTTGTTCTACTAATATGTATATCTATTCATGTGCCAGAATCATACTCTTTTGATTACTACAATTTTGAACTATTACTTGAAATGTAATTTTTATAATTCCAGCTTTGTTTTTCTTTTTCAAGACTGTTTTAGCTATTTAGGTGTTTTTTTTTTTTAGTTCCATACAAACTTTAGGATTATTTCTTCTAGTTCTGGGAAGAATGCTATTGGTATTTTGTTAGGAATTGCATTAAATATATAGTCTGGGCAATATGGACATTTAACAATATTCGTTCTTCCAATCCATGAGCATGGAAATTCTTTCTATTATTTGTGTATCATTTTCAATTTCTTTCCTCAATATTTTATAGTTTTGAGAGCAGAGGTCTTTGGTCTCCTTAGTTAAGTTTATTCCTAAGTATTTTATTATTTTTGGTGAAATTATAAATGGGATTGATTTATTCATTTTCTCTTTCTGTTCTTTCATTATTGGTGTATAGAAATAAAATAGATTTATGTACATTAATTTTGTATCTTGTAACATTACTAAATTCATTTATGACTTCTAGTAGTTTTTGGTGGAGTCCTTAGGCTTTTCTATATATAGTGACAGGAAAGTCTTCAGTACTAAAAGTTAATTTAAGGGTGCTTCGATAGCTCAGTTAACCATCTGACTCTTGATTTTGTCTCAGGTCATGATCCCAGAGACATGGGATTGAACACTGTGTTGGGCATTGCACTGAGTGTGGAATCTACCAAAGAGTCTCTCTATCTCTCTCTCTCTCTCTCTCTCTCTCTCTCAGTCTCTCTCTCTCTCTCTCCCTCCCTTAGACCCTCTCCCCAGCTCATGTTCTCTCTGTCTAAAATTAAAAAAATAAAAAATATATAACAATAATAAAATTGTATATTTAATTATTTAATTCTGATAACTCTAAAGACATGCTTATTTTAATTAAAGTAACATACAAATTAGCTTTTCATAGAGAAAGGAAGTGAGCATAATCAGGGGAGACTGCAGAAGTGGAGAGAAAGAGAGAGAGAAAAGGAGAAAAAGATGAAGAGAGAGAGAGAGAGAGAGAGAGAGAGAGAGAATCTTAATCATGCTCCATAGTCACCATGAAACCTGACAAGGAGCTTGGTCCCATGATCCTGGGCTATGACCTCAGCTGAAATCAAGAGTTGGATGCTCAACTGACTGAGGCACCCAACACCTCTAACTTAACATTAAATACTGAATATTTTCCCAAGTCACATGAATTTTGGGTTAGGTACTATCTTTCTGAGTTTTATAATGGATGATCCTTAAAAGTTCTAGCATCCAAATCAACTAAATAGAACAATTTTATATATTAATTTTAGCAATGTCATTCTGAGGTAGAGAAAGCATTTCACATTTATAACATACATGCATGTGCACGCACACACACACACACAACCACATACAAGATTTAAATAAAATCTTAATTTTGTTTCTTGCTAATATTTTTTGAGAATACATTATATGCCAAGTTATTTAATACTTCCATTGATTTGTTGATCTTTTTATGTATCTATCTATTTATCTATCTACCATCTATCTATTACCTTTATGAAAACCCTTTTCCTAAAGTTTGCATGTTTCAAGTCTTAGAAAAGATGAAGATAGAAAGCTTATATCAAATACAGAAAAAGAGTAACTAAGTTTCCTCCAACTTGGATATTTGGAGCATATCTGTTTATTAAAAGAAGTGCTAGAGTCTGGGCATAAAAGCCTTTCAACAGTTTGTATTTTGAAAAAGGCTTCTTTCCTATCTCCCTTTTTAAATGTATTTTTTCCCTTCAGCCCTTCATTCATGGGAGATTGAAAGCTGTGTTTACATTTCAAAGACATAATAAAATTTATAATTGCAGGGGACAGAGAAAGTATGCAAAGAATTTTTTTCCTAGAATTTTAGGATAGTTGCTCGACTCCACCAGAAACCTTCTGGAACTGATCAATGAGTTCAGTAAAGTCGCAGGGTACAAAATCAATGTACAGAAATCAGTTGCATTCTTATACACCAAAAATGAAGCAGCTGAAAGAGAAATTAAGAAACTGGTCCCATTCACGATT
>NC_043717.1:66420986-66454216 GCF_006229205.1 Suricata suricatta | reverse complement strand
AGATGTGGTATATATTCACGATGGAGTACTCCATGGCAATGAGAGGGAATGACATATGGCCCTTTGTAGGAAAGTGGATGGACCTTGAGGGTGTCATGCTGAGTGAAGTAAGCCAGGCAGAGAAGGACAGAAACCATATGTTTGCACTCATAGGTCTAGCAGGAAAACAAGAGAGACCTAATGGAGAACCAGGGGGAACGGAGGAAGGAGAGAGAGTTGGGGAGAGAGAGGGATGCAGAACTTGAGAGACTATTGAAAGCTGAGAATGAACTGAGGGTTGGGGGGGAGGGGGGAGGGGGGAAGACAGGTGGTGGTGATGGTGGAGGGCACTTGAGGGGAAGAGCACTGGGTGTTGTATGGAAAACAATTTGACAATAAAATATTATGGAAAAAAATAAATAAAATGTACCCTTATTTTTTTGAAGTACAGAATAATTTTGGTCCAATATCCTGATTTTTTTAAATATCTACATACTAGCCCTTTATCTGATATACCACTTACAACTATCTTTTCCCATTCTGTCGGTTGCCTATTAGTTTTCTTGATTGTTTCCTTTGCCATGCAGAAGCTTTGTATCTTGATGAAGTCCCAAGAGTTCAGTTTTGCTTTCATTTCCCTTGCCTTTGGGGATGTGTCGAGTAGAAAATTGCTGCGGTTGAGGTCAAGGAGGTTGTTTCCTACTTTCTCCTCAAGAGTTTTGAGGGATTCCTGTCTCACATTCAGGTCCTTCAGCCATTTTGAGTTTATTTTTGTGTATGGTGTAAGAAAGTGATCTAGTTTCATTCTTTTGCATGTTGCTGTCCAGTTCTCCCAGCACTACCTGCTAAAGAGCAGTCTTTTTTTCCATCGGATACTCTTTCCTGCGTTGTCAAAAAATAATTGGCCATACATTTGTGGGCCCAGTTCTGGGTTCTCTATTCTATTCCATTGGTCTGTGTGTCTGTTTTGTGCCAGTACCATACTGCCTAGTTGCAAATGACATATCTGATAAAGGGCTAGTATCCAAAATCCACAAGGAACTCACCAAACTCGACACGCAAGAAACAAATAACCCAGTGAAGAAATGGGCAGAAGACATAAACAGACACTTCTCCAAAGAGGACATCCAGATGGCCTACAGGCACATGAAATGATGCTCAAAATCACTCATCATCAGGGAAACTCAAATCAAAACCACACTGAAATACCACCTCATGTCAGTCAGAGTGACTAAAATGAACAAATCAAGAGACTATAGATGCTGGCGAGGGTGTGGAGAGATGGGGACCCTCCTACACTGTTGGTGGGAATGTAAACTGGTTCCACCACTCTGGAAAACAGTGTGGAGGTTCCTCAAAAAACTATCAATAGAAATTCCTTATGACCCAGCAATAGCACTGCTAGGGATTTACCTAAAGGATACAGAAGTGCTGATGCATAGGGGCACATGTACCCCAATGTTCATAGCTACACTTTCAACAATAGCAAAAACTTGGAAAGAGCCTAAATGTCCATTACCTGATGAAGGGATCAAGAAGATGTGGTATATATATATACAATGGAGTATTACATGAAAATGAGAAAGAATGAAATCTGTCCATTTGTAGCAAAGTGGATGGACCTCGAGGGTGTCATGCTAAGCGAAATAAGTCAGGCAGAGAAGGACAGATACCATATGTTGCACCCATAGGTCTAACAGGAGAGCAGGAGAAACCTAATGGAGGACCAGTGGGAGGGGAAGAAGAAAAGAGAGTTGGGGAGAGAGAGAGGGATGCAAAACTTGAGGGACTATTGAATGCTGAAAATGAACTTAGGGTTGAAGAGGAAGGGGGAGGGGGTAGAGGAGGTGGTGGTGATGGAGAAGGGCACTTGTGGGGAAGAGCACTGGGTGTTGTATGGAAACCAATTTGACAATAAACTATTTAAAAAAATAAAAAAATAAAATATCTACAAACATTTTGAGAGGAATATGCAAAGTTTGGAGATTTGTAAGAATAGGTGGACTTTATCTTGTTTCTAGAGTTGTATTTCTGGTTTTGCAGAGATTGGCAAAATAAAGGCAGTTAGTCCTAATTATCCAAAGAAGTGGTTTACAACCCGAATATCAAGGGATGGATTCACCTTTTTAAATAAATTTGCTTCTTTATATCAAGGAGAATTTTTAACTAAAATGGAAACCAGAAGATTTATGTCCTTATAAATTTATGTAAAGTATTTTAACAAAAGTCTGTGTGTGTGTGTGTGTGTGTGTGTGTGTAATTTAACCTTGGTTTCTCTTAGTTTCTGAATATTGGCCTTTTGTAGATCATTTCTAGGATGACCTAGAAAAATATTGGTCCTATGTTTGGTCAGAAGAGAAGTTTGTGAATATAGCCAAATAAACTTTCTAAAGTAGAGGTAAAGATGTTTTGTAATTTAAAAGCTCTGATGTTATCCAAGGGACAGACTTTTGTGTATGTGTGAAGGGGGGGTGGCTAGAATTCTCCTGCAAAGGACAGTTTATAGGAATGCCTGAAGCTAGTTACAGCTTGATTAGAGAGCCATGGAATGTAGGAGCAAATGGAGCTTAGTTGCCAATCTTGACTGCTTTTGTTAAATTCATTTTCTGGCTTTTACACTTTATATGAAAAACCTGTATATCTTGAATGTAGATATTAGGCCAGAGTGATCTTTGTAAACATTTTAAGGAAAGGGAAGTTAAAACAGGCACATGAAACTAAGCTTTAATAAGAGGAATTTACATTGGATGGGGACACTTGTTTTTGTTTTTTTTTCAATAATTTTATTTATTTTTCTTTTTTAAATAGTTTATTGTCAAATTGGTTTCCATATAACATCCAGTGCTTTTCCCCCACAAGTGCACCCCACCATGACCATCACCCCCTCCCTCCCTCCCCCTCCCCCTTCAGTCCATGGTTCGCTTTCAGTATTCAATAGTCTCTCTTGATCTGTGTCCCTCACTCTCCCCCGCTCTCTTTCCCCCTTCCTCTCCCCCTGGTCCCCTGCCAGGTCTCTCCTGTTAGACCTATGAATGCAAGCATATGGTATCTATCCTTCTCTGTCTGACTTATTTCGCTTAGCATGACACCCTCAAGGTCCATCCACTTTGCTACAAATGACCATATTTCATTCTTCCTCATTGCCATATAGTACTCCATTGTATATATATACCACATCTTCTTGATAGATTCATCAGGTAATGGACATTTAGTCTCTTTCCATGATTTGGCTATTGTAGAAAGTGCCACTATGAACATTGGAGTACATGTGCTCCTATGCATTAGCACTTCTGTATCCTCTGGGTAAATCCCTAGCAATGCTACTACTGCCGGGTCATATGGGGGTTTTTTGAGGAACCTCCACACTGTTTTCAAGAGTGGCTGCACCAGTTTACATTCTCACCAACAGTGTAGGAGGGTGCCTGTTTCTCCACACCCTGGCCATTATCTATATTCTCTTGATTTGTTCACTTTAGCGACTCTGACTGATGTGAAGTGGTATCTCAGTGTGGTTTTGATTTGAATTTCCCTGATAATGAGTGACGCTGAGCATCGTTCCATGTGCCTGTTGGCCTTCTGGATGTCCTCTTTGGAGAAGTGTCTGTTCAGGTCTTCTGCCCATTTCTTCACTGGATCGTTCATTTTTCCTGTATGGAGTTTAGTGAGCTCCTTGTATATTTTGGATACTAGCCCTTTATCTGATATGCCATTTGCCACTATCTTTTGTTCTGTTGGTTGCCTGTTAGTTTTTTGATTGTTTCCTTTGCCTTGCGTAAGTTTTTATCTTGATTAGGTCCAGGCGGTTCATTTTTGTTCTTGATTTCCTTGCCTCTGGGGATGTGTCGAGGAAGAAATTGCTGCAGTTGAGGTCTAGGAGGCTATTCCTGCTTTTTCCTCAAGGGTTTTTATGGTATCCTGTCTCACATTCAGATCCTTTATCCATTTTGAGTTTATTTTTGTGAGTGGTGTCAGAAAGTGGTCTAATTTGGTTTTTCTACATGTTTCTGTCCAGCTCTCCCAACACCACCTGTTGAAGAGGCTGTCTTTTTTCCATTGGACACTCTTTCCTGCTTTGTCAAAGATTAATTGGCCATATACTTTTGGGTCCAGTTCTGTGTTCTCTCTTCTATTCCATTGGTCCATATGTCTGTTTTTGTGCCAGTACCTTAAGTCTTGATGATGACAGCTTTGTAGTAGAGGCTAACGTCTGGGATTGTGATGTTTCCCATTTTAGTTTTCTTCCACAATATTACTTTGGCTATTTGGGTTTTTTTTGTGGTGCCATACGAATTTTAAAATAGTTTGTTCGAGCTTTGAGAAGAATGCTGGTGCCACTTTGATGGGGGTTGCATTGGATGTGTAAGTTGCTTTGAGTAAGAATGACATTTTAACAATATGTATTCTTCCAATCCATGAGCACGGAATGTTTTTGCATTTCTTTGTGTCTTCTTCAATTTCCTTCATAAGTCTTCTATAATTTTCATCATACAGGTCTTTTACATCTTTGGTTGGGTTTATTCCTAGGTATTTTATGGTTTTTCGTGCAATTGTGACTGGGATCTGTTTCTTGTTTTCTCTTTCTGTTGCTTCATTTCTGGTGTATAAGAATGCAACTGATTTCTGTATATTGACTTTATACCCTGAAACCTGACTGAATTCATTGATTAGTTCTAGAAGGTTTATGGTGGAGTCGATCGGGTTTTCCATGTAGAATATCATGTCTTCTGTGAAAAGGGAAAGTTTGATTTCTTCTTTGCTGATTCTGATGCCTTTTATTTCCTTTTGTTGTCTGATTGCTGATGCTAGGACTTCCAACACTATGTTAAACAACAGTGGTGAGAGTGGACATCCCTGTCCTATCCCTGATTTCAGGGGGAAAGCTCTCAGTTTTTCCCCATTGAGGATAACATTGGCTGTGGGCTTTTCCTAAATGGCTTTTATGATGTTTAAATAAGTTCCTTCTATCCCAACATTCTCCAGGGTTTTTATTAAGAAGAGATGTTGAATTTTGTCAAATGATTTTTCAGCGTCTATTGACAGGTTCATATGATTTTTTTCTTTTGTTTTGTTGATGTGTATCACATTAATGGTCTTGCAAATATTGAACCAGCCTTGTAACCCAGGATTAAATCCCACTTGGTCATCATGGATAATAGTTTTTATATGCTGTTGAATTAGACTTGCTAGTATCGTGTTGAGTATTTTTGCCTCTGTAATCATTAAGGATATTGGCCTGTGGTTCTCTTCTTTCATTGGGTCTCTGCCTGGGCTTAGGAATCAGAGTGATATATGCTTCGTAGAATGAGTGCGGTAGTCTTTCTTCCATTTCCATTTTTTGGAATGGCTTGAGAAGCATCTGTGTTAACTCTGCTCTAAATGCCTGGTAGAATTCCCCTGGGAACCCATCTGGCCCTGGGCTTTGTTTGGAGATTTTTGATAACTTATATGATTTCTTCACTGGTTATGGGTCTGTTCAAATTTTCTATCTTTTTCCATTTGAATTTTGGTAGTGCATGTGTGTTTAGAAATTTCTCCATTTCTTCTAGGTTGTCCAGTTTTTGGGCATATAATTTTTCATAGTAATCTCTGATGATTGCTTGTATTTCTGAGGGACCTGTTTTAATAGACCCATTTTCCTTCATCATTTTGTGTATTTGCATGTTCTCTCTTTTCTTTCTGAGGAGTCTAGCTAGAGGTTTATCAATTTTATTTATTTTTTCAAAAAACCAACTCTTGGTTTCATTGAACTGTTCAATTGTTTTTGTGGATTCTATCTTGTTTAATTCTGCTCTGATCTTTATTATTTCTTTTCTTTTGCTGGGTTTGGGGTGTTCTTGCTGCTCCTTTTCTAGTTTCCATAGGAGCTCTGTTAGGTTTTGAGTTTGTACTTTTTCTGATTTGTTGAGGTAGGCCTGTATTGCAATGAACTTTCCTCTTAAGACTGCCTTTGCTGCATCCCAAAGAGTTTGAATTGCTGTATTCTCATTTTCATTTGCCTCCATATATTTTTTATTTCCTCTCTAATTGCCTTCTTGGCCCAATCATCCTTTAGTAGGGTAGTTTTTTACCTCCACATTTTTAGAGGTTTTCCAGACTTCTTCCTGTGGTTGATTTCGAGTTTCATGGCATTGTGTTCTGAAAGTGTGCATGGTATGATTTCAATTCTTTTGTATTTATGGAGGGCTGTTTTGTGACCCAGTATGTGATCAATCTTGGAGAATGTGTCATGTGCACTCGAGAAGAAAGTGAATTCCCTAGCGTCAGGATGCAGAGTTCTAAATATATCTATCAATTCCATCTGCTCCAGTGTGCCATTTAGATCCATTGTTTCTTTAGTGATATTTTTGTCTAGTTGACCTATCCATTGTTGTAAGTGGGGTATTAAAGTCCCCTGAAATTAGCACATTCTTTTTTTTTTTATGCATCTGAGAGTTGAAGGGGAAGGGGTAGGGGGGAATTAGCACATTCTTATAGATAAGATTGCTTCTGTTTGTGGTTAATTGTTTTATGTATCTAGGAGCTCCCAAATTCGGTGCATAAATGTTTATAATTGTTATCTCTTCTTCATGTTGAGTCCCTGTAACTATTATATAGTGTCCTTCTGCATCTTTTGTTACTGCCTTTATTTTAAAGTCCAGTTTGTCCGATATAAGTATGGCTACTCCAGCTTTCTTTTGGCTTCCAGTTGCATGGTAGATATTTCTCCATTCCCTTACTTTCAATCTGAAGGTGTCTTCAGATCTAAGGTGTGTCTCTTGTAGGCAGCAAATAAATGGGTTTTGGTTTTTGATCCATTCTGCTACCCTGTGTCCTTTGACTGGAGCATTCAGGCCATTGACATTCAGTGTTATTATTGAAAAATATGGGTTTAGATTCATTGTGTTCCCTGTAGAGTGCATGATTGTAGTGATGTCTCTGGTACCTTTATTCCTTGCTATGTTTCCCTCATAGAGTCCCTCTTAAGATTTCGTGTAGGGCTGGTTTGGGGGTGATGAATTCTCTCAACTTTTGTTTATTTGGGAAAACCTTTGTCTTTCCTTCTATTTTGAATGACAGGCACGCTGGATAGAGAATTCGTGGCTGCATATTCTTCCTGTTCATCACATTGAAGATTTCCTGCCATTTCTTTCTGGCCTGCCACGTTTCAGTACATAAGTCTGTAACCACTCTGATAGGTTTCCCTTTGTATTTCAAGGTCCTTTTCTCCCTAGCTGCTTTCAGAAGTCTCTCTTTGTCTTTATATTTTGTCAGTTTAACTATGATATGTCGTGCTGAAGGTCGGTTTATGTTATGTCTTAGGTGAATTTGGTATGTCTCCTCAGTTTCAATGTCTTTCTCTTTCCCCAGATTGGGGAAATTTTCATGTATAATTTGGTCTAGCATGCCTTCATGCACTCTGTCTTTGTCTTCCTCTTCAGGAACTCCTATGATATGGACATTGTTCCATTTTATTGTATCACTCAGGTCTCTGATTCTCTTTTCGTGTTCCTGAATCATTTTCTCTCTTTTTCTTGGCCTCCTCTTTTGCTATAACTGTGTCTTCTAATTCACTTATTCTTTTCTCTGCTTCTTCAATCCATGCATTGGCAGCCTCCATCTTCTTATTCATCTCATTTAGAGCCTTTTCTAACTTGTCAGAGCTATTTTGAGGTTACTAGTCTTTGTATCAATATCTTCTCTGATAGCTTCCATGTTTTCTTCAAGTCCAGCAACTAATTTTATGACAATCGTTCTAAATTCTTGTTGAGTTATGTTGCTTGTGTCTGTTTTGAGCAGCTCTGTAGCTGTGATTTCTTCCTGGAGTTTCTTTGGAGAAGAGTTCTTTTGTTTCATTATTTTGGCTAGCTTTCTGTCTCTTGTCAGTTTTAAAAGCTCTTTCTGCATTGTGCGTTTATTGGTATTTCTCTATAGAAGGAGGCTCTTTGATTGTCTAGGGTCTGTCATTTCAAATGTTCTTTTAATGGTGTCTCTCGGTTTCTCTTGTTATGCCTCTGATTAATTTTTTCCCTTCTCAGTGATATTTGGGATTTTCCACTATGTGTGCTTTGGGTTGTTTCTTTAGGTAGCCCTGAAAAGGAAAACAGACAGACAAACACACAGAGAACACAAGCACACAAATATACTGATAAAGAAGCAAACCTAAGGGGGAAAGAAAAAAAAATGAAAGAAAAGAAAGGAGAAAAAAAAAAGAAGAGAAAACACCAAAAGGAGAAAGAAAAAAAAAGCTGGCAGGGAGTGAGGTGGACACAACAGTCAGAGATAAAGTCATTCTGAGGGCTTAAAACCTGCAGTGGCAGTGGGGGTTGGGGGAGATAAGGGTGGAATAAAGGAAAAACTCTCTGGATGGTAAGAGTTGATCTAAGCACAGCAGTACCTAAATTTTGGTCTTTCCCAGATTCCAGGGGGAAAGGGAGAAAATACGGAAATAGGAAGATAGTAAACAGAAGACAGGGGACAAATTAAAAATTAAAAATATTAAGAAAAAAGAACAAGTAAGGGTAATAAGCAAAAGCACAGTAGCTCTCCAGCGTGGATGGGCGTGGCTTGGTGCCGGTGGGTGGGGTCTCAGGGGCTGTTCTCTGAGGCCCCGCCTTGGTGGATGCGAGGAGAAGAACGGCATTGGGCACCCCAAGTCCCTCTCAAACCATGAGTTTCCAGCCCCTCTCTGGAGTCCAACCTTCTTGTGCCTCAGGCGTATCTAATTGTTTCTGTTTTCTAAGTTCTGCCCGGTTTCTAAGTCCTTGCCTGCACACTCAATATTGCCACCACAGTTAAAATCGCCTGCAGGTGGGCGGCTTTCTGGTCGGGATCGAAAAGGGGGATTGTGAAATCAGATTTCTCCCCTGGCTCCACCTGAATTCAGTGAGCTGCCTGGTCCAACTGAACACCCCCACTGAAGGGGCAGATATCTCTCTCAGCGTTCAGTGGCCCTGAGTCCTGGGCTAAATCTCTCCTTGGCAAGTATTGCGCTATGGGTGATTCAGTTTCTATGTCTCTTCCCCTGGTCTCTCTCCTGCCTTGCCCTGCGGTGCCGCGTGTAGCTGTGAAGTTCCGTGTGGCCCACGTGAGGGCTGTACTGGAAACTGTGTGCCTCCGGTCTCTTGGCCGCCCTGTGCCGTGCAGATCCGCGCTGACCTGTCCGCCTCCGGTCTCACAGCCACCCCGCCAGGCAGGAGCGGTGGGCCTAAGGACAGGTGGGTTTCAGGGGGCCCAGTGACAAGCCTCTGGGTGCTTTGTCTCTGGAGCCCACGCTTCCTCCCCTAAAGTCTCTGGTTCCATCTCGCACTCACTCATGCAACCTTGAGACTGCTGTTGATAAGGGGTCTATCCGCACACCTCCCTTCTTGGAGATCAGAGAGCTGTGGCTTTTTAATTCTTCTCAGATTGATAATTGTGGGTGGACAGAGGTAAAGGGGCTCCTTACTTCTCCGCCATCTTGCCGCTCCCCCCTTATTTTTGTTTTAAGTCTAACTTTTTTTTTATCCTCTCAAGGAAATCTATAATAGCCTAGCTATTAAACTAATAAGACAATCGAGAGCACTCTACAAGATATATATTTTAACATAGCAAATTTAAAAGATCCATCACCTGGCCATTGAGGAGTAGGATCTCTTAATATGGACTTAGTAGCTTAATCAAGAGGCATCAGGAAAGAGCATAGATGATGTAGCCCCCATGATTCAAAGTTTACTTCCAACATTAGTCTAAGAAAGCAAAGACCTTCTTTGCACAGGTAGTAAGTGTGGTGGAGTGAAAACAGTGTCTTTGGTCTCCCATGAGGTCCCTCCAGTCACAGACCCACTAATCTGTGACATTGGACAAACACCTCTGGAATGGGACTTTCCAGCACTACCAAGCGACAAAAGTTGAGATGACAAAAGTTCTTATGATCTATAATTTCTCATGAGAAACATCTCTGAGAGCTTGTACAGCCAGACAGGGGAGAAACTTGTATTCTCAGCCTATTTGACTGGCTGCCAAAGTGCACTCTTGTAAGTGCACCCTATGGATGGTGGAGACCAAAAGAGAATATTCTTCCTGGTTACAAAGCCAAGCTCTTAAGACATAGAACAAGACAAAAGGAAAATTCTAAACATTTTATCTAAGATTTGGGTCTTTTGGAGCCACACTAATGCTTAGGAAGGATATACGTAACGGGGTTGGGGTTGTGTGTTGTTTTACAGTGTACCTTGATACACAGAAGTTTCTTTTAGGTTGGTAGGTGAACTAGTGTCGATATAACTTTATATGGCCAACTTATTCTATCATCGGGGTATTCTTGAGGTGGTCAGTGTTCTAACAGCTTTTAAGGGCATGACCCGTGCCCACCAATTTTGCAGCTTTGGCTTCCAAAGTGCCCCGTAACAACAGGTGACAAATAACATAAAAGACATAGACAAAGGAAAACAAAGAACATCTCTGGGAGGAAATAAATAAGTGCCCAAAACCTACGCTACCAAATTTAACCAAAGAGTCTCCAGACCCAAGGAACTGGATTCACAAATATTTTCTCCTGTTAATGTAGATTTACAAAGAGAGAAAAAGGACTCTCACCACTCTCCCTTTATTGGACTCTGCATATAGAAATTTCAGAAGGCTTATAGGTAAGAAATTTTTCTTATATTTTGCCAGCTGTAAGTCATCAGATGTCCCAAGGAAATCTCACCTGCAGCAGTGCCCAGGATGAGCAGTGTCCATTGAGTTAAAGTCGTCCTACCAATTATGCCAACTGCTGGGCAATAAGGATTCCTAACCCCTCAAAGGTCCTTCTACCTGGACTAAGAATCAAATTGACATAAGACAGATTAACAGGAAAAAAATCAAATTTAATAGGTACATACAGAAAGAATCCACATAGATAGGGACATTGCAAAGACAGTCAAAATGAGGTATATATGTCATTCTGAACTATGAAGATGGTGGCAGTCTGGGCTTTCAGAGGAAAGGAATGCATTTCACAGCACGATAAGAAGAGCAAATATTTGGTAATTGTATGTTTGTTCTACCATATAGAGAGGTCTCTCATATAAAATTTATCTCTGCTAATAACCCTTATTCTGGGAAATACCTACAGTTTAGATTATTCTATGTAGTTAAGGAAGGAACAAAATTTCTTTTGAGCCCACATGGTCTCAAGCTCCTTCAGCTCAAAATAGCCACGTGCCAAAGTGGGACATTATGGAGGAGGAGAATCTGACCTGAACTTCTTCAAGATTTTAGGAAAGTCCTTAATCGCAAAGATACAGACAATAATAAAGTTTATAAAATTGAAAGATCTAAATTCTTTTGTGTAATATGTCTTTTATTTGGACATTTGTATGATTCTAATAATTTTTATATTACTTCAGGTTTAGAGACCTTATGACAGAAGGCTATGTAGGCCATATTTATTTAATACTCTACTGAAGACAGTAATCTATTAAATGTGAAATAACATTATGTCTAGAAAATGGTGTACATACTTTAATTAAAAGTGAATCATAATCCTGATCCTGATCACCACAATAAATATAATAATAATAAATAATTTTGAAGTATTGTGAGAACTACCAAAATGTGACTGACACAGAGACAAAGTGAGCAATGCTATTGGGAAAATGAGGCTGATAGGCTTTTGTATCCAAGTTTGCCACAACCATAAATTTGTAACAAAACAAAACAAAAGAAAACATACCATCTGCACCGTTCAATAAAGCAAAACACAAAATAAAATATGCCATATTTAAAATCTAATCTAAGTAGAGTTATTCTCTCTCTCTCTCTCTCTCTCTCTCTCTCACACACACACACACACACACACACACACACACACAGAGGCACGCACACACAAAGGATTCATCCAGAATGATAAAGAGATAACGGAAATCAATGGTATGTTAAAGAAAACTTTTACTACAAATGGCCAGATTTCATTCTTTCTCATTGTCATGTAAAACTCCTTTGTATATATATACCACATCTTCTTGACCCATTCATCAGGTGATGGATATTTAGGTTCTTCCCATGATTTGACTACTGTTGACAGTGCTGCTATGAACATGAGAGACTATTGAATACTAAAAATAAACCAAGGATTAAAGGGGGAGGGGGAGGGGGAAGGGAGGTGATGGGAATGGAGGAAGGCACTTTTGGGGAAGAGCATTGGGTGTTATATGAAAACCAATTTGACAATAAACTATCAGAAAAAAAGAAAATTTTTGAAAAATTTTTTTCATGTAGGTTACTTTGCTTGTAAAAAATTGCCTTTGGGTATTTATATGAACCTCCACCTCCACTGGGATTTCACAGACTTTCCTTTCAGTAATTCCTACAAAATGGAAAGAATAAAAAAATGGTGAAATGACACAGTACCCTTAACTAACAACACCAACAACAACATTCCACGGAGGGTAGAGAAATATTAAGCTACAAAACAAGAAACTCAAATCATGTCGTCTCGAAAAAAAAGTATAGAAGCATATTATTAATGAAAATCCTGGAGTAACAGCACAAGTGGTATTTGATTTGATATTCTCTTTAAAGCTTTCAGCCCTTAAAAGGATGAGACCATTACCCTCCTCCACAATTCTAAACCGTAACATTTCTTTCTGCTTCAGCTCTATGGGACTTATGCAATTTATTTATGCAAGGGTAGACTGTATATCTGGTATTATTTTTGGTTTCCTTCGATATTGGCTTTATGATTTCATAAGCAGATATTCACCTGGGGTGAAAAAGATGAAAAAAATAGGAAGGAAGAGAGGGAGGAAGGAAAAAAATTGAATAAGGAGTATTATTGTAAATGAGAGGAATCTAGTAATGCTTGCCACAAGAAAACTTTAAAGCCTTTGAAAGTGGTAACAGCATTTTTGTACTGCTAAAAGGGTGCTTCTAACATATGTGAAGTGACATCGGAGTCAGATATTTCATGGAGTACCCCTAATGTTGGGATTCTTGATAGTAACATTTCCTTTTTTCCTTGTAAGTTAAAGATTTTTGTTTTGGAATGGTATATTACCCATAAACTGTCTATTTGGGTAACTTATTAATTTTACTTGGGACTTAAAATATATTCCATCCAAGAAAATGTATTAGATCATACAAAGGAAATAATTTTTAATTTTCCCCTTTTCCTCCCCCAAGAAACTACCAACCATGAGGGACATTCTTAATTATCTTGACTCTAATTACACAGGTAACTGCAGAAACAATATTTTGCATTTGGTCTAGGTGTATTTGATATTTTTAAATATTAAGAATCAAGGATTTACTAGAAAGGTATTTTATTTTTTAATGTTTATTTTTGAGAGAGAAACACACAGAGTGTGAGTGGTGGAGGGGGAGAGAGAGAGAGAGAGAGAGAATCTGAAACAGGCTCCAGGCTTTGAGCTGTCAACACAAAGCCCAATGTGGGCTCGAACTAATGAACTGTGAGATCATGACACCGTGAGATCATGGCATGAGCTATGTCTGATGCTTAACCAACTGAGCCACCCAGGTGCCCCACTAGAGGGGGTATTCTTTAGTGAAGGAACATATGAGGGAGGAAAATGTGCTACCATTTATGCTATGAACTATTTCAGAACTTCTAATGCAAATTATAGCCAGTGCAGACCATTTTTCATAGTAGTGAGCTAAAAAATAACCCTTGTTTTTTTTTTTTCTTTTTCTTACCATATTGAGCAGTTGGATCTTTTCGTGGGACATTGGTAAAACAGAAGAGAACTGGCAGTAAGTAGCCTCCCACAGTCTGGATTCCTTGTTTCGAACCCTCTCTAAGGGTGTCTAAGCAAAGGAGTTTTCATGTTTCTCACTACTGGCTCAGGCGTTTGTACCATGTTCCTGGAGGCTGCAAATTATTCTTAAGGTTTAGACCTCACAAGATGAAGGAAAATGGAAAGGTAATTGGATTCCTCCCATCTTTCCAAATCTAGTGTAAATTAGCTCTAATGCAAATTCTGTATCATTTTCAAAAAGCATGCCTAATTGGTAAAGCAAAATAATCTCAACTACTAATCCTACCTTTTACACCATTTTTAGGAATAGACAAGTGTATGTATTAAACTATACAAAACAACACTGATTATAAACCCGGGGTCCTAGTGGAATTTATTGATGTCTACATAATATGATACTACAGCAAATGATAACCTTTAACAAGAAATCTTACATCCTCGCCAGCATCTATAAGCTCTTGAGTTGTTCATTTTAGCTACTCAGATGGCGTGAGGTGGTATCAACAAAAGACTATAGATGCTGGTGAGGATGTGGAGAAACGGGCACCCTCCTACACTACTGGTGGGAATGTAAACTGGTACAGCCACTCTGGAAAACAGTGTGAAGGTTCCTCAAAAAACTATCAGTAGAACTCCCCTATGACCCAGCAATAGCACTGCTAGGGATTTATCCAAGGGATACAGAGGTGCTGACACATAGGGGCACATGTACCCCAATGTTCATAGCAGCACTGTTAACAATAGCCAAATCATGGAGAGAGTCTAAATGTCTATTATTTGATAAATGGATCAAGATGTGGTATATATATACAATGGAGTATTACATGGCAATGAGAAAGAATGAAATCTGGCCATTTGTAGGAAAGTGGATAGACCTCGAGTGTGTCATGCTAAGTGAAATAAGTCAGGCAGAGAAGGACAGATACCATATGTTTGCACTCATAGGTCTAACAGGAGAAACCTAACGGAGGACCATAGGGAGAATAAGGGGGAAAGAGAGTTGGGGAGAGAGAGGAACGCAAAACCTGAGAGACTACTGAATATTGAAAATGAACCGAGGGTAGAAGGGGAAAGGAAGGGGAATGGAGGTGGTGGCAATGGAGGAGGACACTTGTGGGGAAGAGCACTAGGTATTATATGGAACACAATTTGACAATAAACTATTAAAAATTAAAATAAATAAATAAATAAATAAATAATATGATCAACCTGGTTAAAAAATAATAAAGAATGGGTGTCAGAAAAAAACAACAACAACCGTATTTTAGATAAATCTAAAAGAAGTGGCAAGGAAGGCAAGTTATTTAACTAAGTCTTATTTTTTCTTCTTAATTACTAACATCTACTTTTAACTATTGTGAGAACAAATATCACCTATTAATTCTTCACAATATAGGTAATAAAAAAGTCACAAAACAAAACAAAAAAAAGGAATCCTAGTCTATATTCTTATTTTCTTTGTCTATGTATTGTTGATTTTTATAATCTGTGTAACATTAGAAAATACATAAACAGTTATAGGACATTTGGTCAGCAACTAAAAAGGTCTGTAGGTATTGAGGCAATCATCTGTGAAAGAGACAAACTGAAAGAAGCAGAGCTCCACTGTCATAAAGAGATGAGAAAGCAAAAAGTAAAAAAAACAAATTTCAAAATAACCAAAGACCGTAGCTCATTCCATCTCATTCTCCTTCACTTTCTTAAATATATTTTCTAGGAAATCACACTCTGGCATACTTTGAAAAAAGATAAACTAAAATTGAGAACAATTGAGAACCTTCTAAGTGCTCACAACACTTTTAAATGTATGGTTCCATTTCAGACACTCAAACCGAATCCAAGAAAAGTATTCTTTGTAGCTGTAGTATTCTTTATGTCTTTTGTTGTTTTACCAAAAAGGAGATCAATTACTTTTAACATAAAACTGGAAATTCATGCTTAGTTGAAAAGACATTTATTTGTGAGACTGCTCAATGAGCTCTGATGAACACAGAAAACTTCACTGTATGATCGTGTGCTGAGGATGAAGGACTGGAATCTGAGCTAGAGTACAAGATGAACACCGGAGACTCCATTTCAGGAAAACTTTAATCTTGAGATTTCAGAGAGATAAAGATATTACTAAGTGGCTAGAGGCTGGTATTTAAATCCAGACTGCTTTTGCTCTCCAAGTCATCTGTCTTTATTTGAATAGCTGACAAATACCTTCCTGACAACTACCAGAGCACTTCTGGAAATTTTTATGAATGACGCATTTTACTCATCAAGAAGTTAATAGATGATTTTTTGATTGTCGAATTAAAATTATACACTGAAAATCACAATAAAGTAGAAATAATTTTGCCTTTGTAAACATTTTCTTTTCTTTCTTTCTTTTTTTCTATCATTCTGTCTGTCTTTCTGTCATTCTTTCTTTCTCACATGGCTTTCTTTAGTTGTGCAGAATTCAACACTCCTTGTAAAAAGATCTGTGAAAGGTTTAGGAGATTCATTCTCCTAAGAGAAAAAAAGTGTATAGAATCCTGTAGGTGACAAAATAAGTAATAATACAGGGTAGGCTATATTATTAATTCTTCTGCAAAATTTATAAACTGTATATTTTGCACAGAATAGTGAATCTGTGAAAAAATAACTTCAAATAGTATCTATATTCTTTGTTAATTAGAGACTTACATGTTTCTTGGGTTTCAGAAGAGGAAATAACCTCATTGACAAAATTAGTACCAAATGATTGAATCTCACAATTTTATTTCAGATTTGGTCTAATGAAAAGAAAATGTTAAAAAATAGAAGAGTAGTATAAATTGTTTAAATTAGTCATTTTGCCAAAGCCCCTTCTATTTGTTAGAGAAATGTGTGGGCTTTTCTTTGGTAATAGTAGCAATGGAAGTCCTAGATTTTAGACAAAATTCTTCATTATAAGGAAACTGAGCTTTTTGGAGAAATGGGCGATTCTAGAATTGGGTCACAGAAAGTACCAAATAAGTCTCAAACATCTTGCTATGCAAAGAAGTAAGGAAATGCTCAAAAAATATAAGGGACTTGTTGAAAAGACATATGAGCCAACAAGAGGGATTTTTCAATGCTGTTTGAAACAATGTAAACAACAAAATGATTAACATTAATAATGATAATGGAATATAACCTGCAGAAAAAATAAATGTCTTGGAGTCCAAATTGATCAATATTAATTAAAAAACAAGAAAGTAAAGAAAACTTTCTTAAAATAGTATTACAACTGATAAATGGAAACTAAATGATGGAACTAGAAAATTGTCAGTTGGTATGTAATAATTGACATAGGCAAGAATCATCAATGGAAGCTAAAATTAGTAGACAAAAAATGTTATAAGAAAGAATATTTGCAGAGTATCTTCCTATTGTATTTATCAATTACAAAGAGAAAAAATAATAACTTTACCGTGGAGAAACCTGATACACACTACCTTAACAAGGTAATCAAAGTTAAAATGTTGGTGGCAATGTAAACTGGTGTAGCCGCTCTGGAAAACAATGTGGAGGTTCCTCAAAAAACTATCAGTAGAACTCCCATATGACCCATCAATAGCACTGCTAGGGATTTACCCAAGGGATACAGAAGTGCTGATACGTAGGAGCACATGTACCCCAATGTTCATAGCAGCACTGTCAACAATAGCCAAAACATGGAAAGAGCCTAAATGTGCATCACCCAATGAGTGGATCAAGAAGATGTGGTATATATATACAATGGAGTGTTACATGGCAATGAGAAAGAATGAAATCTGGCCATTTGTAGGAAAGTGGATAGACCTCGACGTGTCATGCTAAGCGAAATAAGTCAGGCAAAGAAGGGCAGATACCATATGTGTGTCCTCATAGGTCTAACAGGAGAACAGGAGAAACCTAATGGAGGACCAGGAGGAGGGGAAGAGGGAAAGAGAGTTGGGGAGAGAGAGGGATGCAAAACATGAGAGACTATTGAATACTGAAAAGGAACTAAGGGTTGAAGGGGAAGGGGAGGGAAAGACGTGGTGGTGATGGAGGAGGGCACTTGTGGGGAAGAGCCCTGGGTGTTTTATGGAAACCAATTTGACAATAAACTATCTAAAAATTTAAAAAAACAATGTAATCAAAGTTAAAATTACCACAATAAGACATATCAATATCATATATACCTGTAGATATAATGCACTAAAAAGGTGCAACTTAACCTCTGTGGTATTACTGCCAAAAATGCATAACCTGATGAAAAACATGAGTAAACATCAGTCAATCCCAAATTAAGGAGTATTTAAAAAAAATAATTGGCCAGTATTCTTCACAAGGTCAAATTCATTGATATGGACTGAATTGTAAATACCCTCCTCTGAATTCATATGTTAAAGTTCCAATATCCAGAACGTCAGAATATGACTATGTTTAAAGGTAAGGCCTTGAAAGTGATAACTAAGGTAAAATAGTCTTTAGGCTAGCTTCTAATTCAAAATGACTCGTGTCCTAAAAAGAAGAGATTAAGACAGGGATAGAGAGAAGACCATGCAAAGACACTGGAAGATAATGGTTATGTACAAGCCTAGGAGCAATATTTTAGATGATATCAACCCTACCAAAACCTTGATCTCAGATTTGTAGGTTCCAGAATTGCGAGAAAATAAGTTTATCATATATAAGCCATCCAGTCAGTGGTACTTTGTTATGATAGTCTTAGCAAATTAGTTCAGTCATTAAACACAAAAAGAGACTAAGAAATTGTCCCATATTGAAGGAAACATATATGACAAATAAATACAGTATGAGACACTGGAACACATCCTGGAACATAAAAAGGACATTAGTGGTTCAGTTGGTGATATTGAAATGAGGTCTGCAGATTAATTAATAGTATTGTGTCAGTATCAAATTCCTGATGTTGATAAGTATATTACCGTGTAGGAATTGGTATGCTATGGTTATATAAAATGGTTAAGTTTGGAGAATAAGGATGGAGGGTATACAGGGATTTTCATACTATTTTACAAATTTTTCAAGTAAAATAAAAAGTTAAATAGTTTAATAATAAACATATTCTAAAAATAAGATATTACTTTCAAATATTACTCAAAAGATGTTTGTTGGAAAAATTTATTCTTGCAATTTTGGACACTTGGTATTTTATCATGATACTGAGAAGTAAATAATTACCTGTCTTCCCTGAATTCCTTTTTATTTTTTTCATTAATAGTTTATTGCCAAGTTGGTATCCATATAACACCCAGTGCTCTTCCCCACAAGTGCTCCCCTACATGACCATCACCCCGCATCCCCTTTCCTCCTCCCTTTTCAATATTCAAGAGTCTCTCATAATTTGCCTCCCTCCCACTCCCTAACTTTCTTCACCCTCCTCCTTCCCATGGTCCCCCGTTAAGTCTCTCCTGATAGACCTCTGGGTGAAAACATATGCTATCTGTCCTTCTCTCCCTGACCTATTTCGCTTAGGATGACACCCTCTAGGTTCATTCACTTTGCTACAAATGGCCATATTTCATTGTTCTTCAGTGCGATGTTGTACTCCATTGTGTATATATACCACATCTTCTTTATCCATTCAACGGTTGATGGACATTTAGGCTCTTTTTATGATTTGGCTATTGTTGAAAGTGCTGCTACGAACATTGGGGTACATGTGCCTCTATGCATCAGCACCTCTGTATCCCTTGGGTAGATCTCAGCACTGCTATTGCTGGGTCTTTGAGGAGCCCTACTTTTAATTTTTTGAGGAACCTCCACACTGTTTTCCAGAACTGCTGCGCCAGTTTGCATTCCCACCAACAGTGTAGGTGGGTGCCTGTTTCTCCACACCCTTGCCAGCATCTGTAGTCAGACACATAGACCAATGGAATAGAATAGAGAGCCCAGACCTGAACCCACAAATGTATGGTCAATTAATCTTTGACAAAGCAGGAAAGAGTATCCAATGGAAAAAAGACAGCCTATTTAACAGGTGGTGCTGACAGAACTGGACAGCAACATGCAGAAGAATGAAACTAGACCACTCTCTGACACCATACACAAAAATAAACTCAAAATGTATGAAGGACCTGAATGTGAGACAGGGAACCATCAATTACTCTTTAAAGTCTCTTTATTTTCTAGGCCTGATGAATATTTTGTAATTTCTCTACTGAAGAGGAATTTCCATATCTCACATTTCACTGTATATTTCATTAAATTATTTTTAGCTAATCTGGTTGATATCCAGGGAGTACACTCACATGAGTACAAGTTTATTACAAAATAATTCATAATTATTAAGTATGTCTTTGTACAATTTAGTTCAAATATTTATTAAACACTTAATATCTGCAAGATCTTGTGTATAGAGAGACAAACAAAAAATAATTTGTGCCCTACAGGAATTTACAGTCTAGAAGGTGAAAGAGAGAAGAGAAGGGTGGGAAGACAAATTAACTTTTATTGCATATGTATTCAAGACAACTATTTTGTAAAGACACTATTAAATTCAATTTTATAGATGTGGAAGCTAAAACTTGGAAATCTTTCTGTTGGAAATAAAATATGAGTTGATTCTGAAAAAAATAAAGTTAGAACTTGAGACTTAGTTAAGGAAGAAGTTGCATTCTAGGGAAAGCATATGCAATGGTTTAGGATCATTGAAATCATGCTGTATTTAAGCTCTTTCAGCAGGCAGAATCTTGTAGCAGCGCATTACATGTTATCCAAAGAAATTTAAACTTTGCCTTAAGACGAGAGAGTAATTTGATGATTTTAAACTGGGAACGAGAAAATACCAATTATGTAGAGATAAACATTTTTGAATTGAGATTCTCAATGTTTTCTTTTTCTTAAGTATTACAAAGAACGCTAGCTTCTTTTAAAATTACTTACCAAATCATTATACGTAGCTTCAAAGTGGCATTCTCCCCCACCGCTAAATCTTGGTTTCGTCCCCATTCCAAAATGTGTTTCAATTAAGGAGCCACAGAAGGTTTGAATAAAAGGTCAGTTTATGAAAAATAGATGCTCTACTTTGTTATTTCCCTTTGGGCAACTTAGGAACAGGTTTACACTTGCCATTTTCCTGATATCCAGGTACCACCTAAGATATTAAACACAAGTATTGAAGGAACTCATATCAGTCCATGACTAAAAGAAAATACCGGTAGTTCTTATTCTGGGATATTGTGAAATCCCTGAATTTGGAATGTTAATTTTTTTTAGACAGAGATGGAGGGAAAGAGGGAGACAGAGACAGAGTGTGGGGGACATGCAAAATGAGAGGGAGAGACAGAATCCTAAGGAGGTACCACACTTGATGCTGGGCCAATTTCATGCCTGTGAATTATGACCTCAGTCAAAATCAAGAGACAGAGGCTTCACCAAATGAGCCACCCTGGTGCCTTGAGAGTCAATAATTTTCATAATTTTTTTAATTTGTCTAAAGTTTAAATTCTAAGAACTACTGTGAAGATAATTTGAGATTCCTTTGACTCTAAAATAAAATCTTGTAGTTTAAATTCCAGTTCTCTACTTTAATTTTCAGAGGGTCTTATGTTTTTTTCATCTGTCTATGTATATTACTTTTCAATTGAGTAATGTTATCTATATAGCTGTAATGAACTACAGTAAATGATTATGTTATAATAACATATTTCCTTGAAAATCTACTATAACCATAAGAATATTTCAATACTAGCCAAATCATTCATCAACTGATGAATGGATCAAGAAGAATGTGGTGTATATATATACAATGGAATACTGCATGGCAGTGAGAAAGAATGAAATCTAGCCATTTGTAGCAACGTGGATAGACCTAGAGGGTGTCATGCTAAGTGAAATAAGTCAGGCAGAGAAGGACAGATACCATATGTTGTCACTCATAGGTCTAACAGGAGAAACCTAATAGGAGACCATGGGAATCAGAACGGGGGGGGGGTAATAGAGTTGAGGAGAGAGAGTGAGGCAAATCATGAGAGACTTTTGAATGCTGGGAACAAACTGAGAGCTGAAGAGGGAGGGGGGAAGGGAAGTGGATGATGGTCATGAAGAGTGACACTTTTGGAGAAGAGCAGTGGGTGTTACATGGAAACCAACTTGGTAATAAACTATTTTAAGAAAAGAATATTTGATCACTCATGGTAACATGGTAATACCTTTAGCTTATATTCTTATTAGAACAGAACAAAAAATAACTGCTTAAGGAAGGCCAAATGCTGCCTAGATCTAACTTATTCCATCCCTCCCTTTGCATTTTGATTTTTCATGGGTACAAATAGTTATGGTTAAACAATTTTTAACATCATCTAATAATGTGTATCATATACAAATCCAGAAACTATGATATATTTATTATCAACATTATGGCTTACAGAAAACATATAACAGAATGTTAAAAAGCATCTATCTTTATTTATAATATCTACATTTTTAATGAAAAAGGTAAAATTGATAACATGCCTATAAATGAGAAAAAATGAAATCATGCCATTTGCAGCAATGTGGATGGAATTGGAAGGTATTATATTAACTGAAATAAGTTGGACATAGGACAGATACCATATGTTTTCAATCATATGTGGATCTTGAGAAACTTAACAGATATCATGGAGGAAGGGAAGGGGAAAAATAGTTACAAACAGAGAGGGAGGAAGGAAAACCATCAGAGACTCAAATACAGAAGACTGAGAGTGGATGGGGGTGGGGGAGAGGGGAAAATGGGTGATGGGCATTGAGGAGGGGACTTGTTGGGATTAGCACTGGGTGTTGTATGTAAGCAATGAACCACGGAATCTACCCAGAAACCATAAGCGCATTTTACACAATGTTAGACAATTTTACAATAATTAATATTAAATAAATAAATAAACATTAAAAAAGAAATAAAACATGTCTATATATTCTAAAAATAGCATAAATGGATCAATAAAAATCTATAAAATTAGTTTTCCATAGTCATGTGCGTGGGGCTAAATCGTGGAAAAAATGGGGAGGAAGTAACTATCTATATATACAAAGAATATATACTGATAATAAATTTTAATGAACTAGAATGGAGTAAAACTTTAAAACTGAATGGAGGTAGAAACAAATGTACCCACCTGTACTCCAAATGAATAACATAATCAAACTTAAAGGGAGTGAAAAACTAATCCATGCAGCATTTAAAAACAGTAGTTTGACTACTTTCAATGTAAGGGAATAAAAGAACTTCAAATAGAATTGTTAATAACTCTTAAACACATTTCTATAGGTAGGTAGATGGTATATAGACAGATGCTCGATAGATAGATGATAGATAGATAGATAGATAGATAGATAGACAGGTATAGCTAGCTAGCTAGCTAGCTAGATAATAGGCAGATATTCTGAAAAGAATTTGTACATATTGTAGGATCAATCAGATATATAAACGTGTACTTTATTTTGCAGTGGGAGCTTGAGTTTTTATTATGGGAGAAAGATATTAATTGGAATTAAAAAGTTTAAGATATTAATTGGAATTAAAAAAGTTTAAGAATTATGTGGGTATAGACTGGAATTGGAGATACCAGCATAAACATAATTTTTTTTTTTAGCTCTGTCAGCTAAAAGGGCTTAAAAGCAATAATATTCTGCATAGCACTCAGAACTTGGTTTCTAACTATCAATCCCAACTAATAGGAGTACAGCTCTTTGAAGAAATGTCTATGCTTGAATTGACATCAGGTAAAACACAAGATGAGACTGAAACACCTTGTGGCGATAACTAAAGAAATTATTCAAATAATAATAAAATATTCTCAAAAATATAGATTGAAGGTGTTCCCACTGGTCAAATCTAGGGCAATTGGAGCAATGTAATATAACCTATTTCTTTTTATTTTTCAAAAATAGGAATCTATGCATTCATGATGATCATGAATAGATAATAAATACATAAATTAAGAGGGGTGAAAAAGTGCTTTCTTAGAGTAGAATTCTTACTAATCAATTTGAAGCAAGTGGTAGTGTTGGGGGAAAATCACCATTGCATAACCATTATCTTAATAATTGGCTTAAGCAAGTATGATTAGTGGATGTCAAATCTAGGGAGGATGAATGAGAGTCTGACAAAGAGCAGGGTAATGCCATGGCTTCAAAGTGTCTCTACACAGAGAGATTATTAGTTGCAAGGGAAAATTTAGTAACTATACAGTGGAGAAACCTGAAAATACCTTGACCTGCTGACCAGAATTAACATCATTCATAAATCACAGATTGTTATTGTGTGCTACTAGTTGTAACACATTGAGAAAGTGAGGACAGAGCATCATGTACTATTATGGCTGTGGATGCAGATAAACAATATATAGATGATTGATAGATAGATAGATAGATAGATAGATAGATAGATAGATAGAGGAAGGTTTCAAATAAAGCAAAAATTTTAAATTTGGAAAATTGGACAAAATATAGATGGGTGGTCTTTGTACTATTCTTGATACTTTTCTGTAATTTTTGAATTATTTCAAAATTATTTCAAAATTTTTAAAAAAGTGTATAAGACAGTAGATCTTAAGAGTTATCATTACAACAAAGAAATTGTAATTGTTGAACATAATGTAGGTGGTAGCAAATGCTATAGTGGTCATCGTTTTGCAATATATATCAAATAAATAGGTTGTAAATCTTAAACTTACACAAAGTTATATGCCAAAAATATATCAATAAAAATGGAAAAAAAATCCCACTTTGGAGACACAATTAAAACTAAACAATAGCCTCTTCAATAATGAACTACTTTATATTTTAAAGTAAAGTAAATAAGTGTGCTATGTCATCTGACAGGTTGACAGCTCAGAGAAGAGATGAAGACAGAGATCTGATGGCATCCAGGGACGCAGGAGGGGTGATTGTTTGCTCTTCTGTGAGGGCTGCTTGTGGAGTAGCAGGCACCAGATCCCCAGTGCAGGGAGGAGAGAGCCATGAGACATCATTTCCCTTCAACCTATTCACACTGTTCACTTCAGAGACCAGAGCTGCTTACACCAAATTCTGTCCCGCTGCAGCTTGCAGGTGCATCTCCAGTATGGCAAGTCCCCCTAAAATCAGGGCAGCAGGCCCCACAACCAGAAGACAAGCACAAATCCCTCACACATAACAAGTCTACTGATCATAAAGCGCTGCAATTCTGCAGCTGTAATATCTTTATTATCAGTAATATCTTTATAATGCTTAGTTGTATATATATGTACATTTATATATATATCACACTTTTATTTATCCATATATATATGTCTTCATTTTTTTGTTCAAAAAATTTTTAATCCAATGTGTACATGGAATCAAAGTATTTTTTTAATTCAAAATATTTTTTGCTGGGTTTATTTACTTTTTTAAATTTAAATAGTTTATTACCAAGTTGGTTTTCATATAACACTCAGTGCTTTTCCCCCTCAAGTGCCCCCCTCCATGACCATTACCCCCCTTCCCCCCTCTCTCCTCAGCCCTCAGTTTGCTCTCAGCATTCAAAAGTCTCTCATGATTTACCTCACTCCCTCTCCCCAACTCTTTCCCCGCCTTTCCCCTTCCCATAGTCCCCTATTAGGTTTCTCCTGCTAGACCTATGGTCAAAAGATTATAGATGCTGACGAGGATGTGGAGAGATGGGCACCCTCCTACACTGTTGATGGGAATGTAAACTGGTGCAGCCATTCTGGAAAACAGTGTGGAGGTTCCTCAAAAAACTATCAGTAGAAGTCCCCTATGACCCAGCAATAGCACTGCTGAGAATCTACCCAAGGGATACAGAAGTGCTGATGTATAGGGGCACATGTACCCCAATGTTCATAGCGGTACTTTCAACAATATCCAAATCATGGCAAAAGTCTAAATATTTCTTCATTTTCCAGTTCACACAAATCCAGGTGAAAAACTAAATGTTCTGTTGGGTCTTCAAGTATAAAATTAATACTTCTGTCAGTTTCACATTTTCTCATAATTAATTAGGATTTCTTGACAATTTTTTTTCCAGGAGTGAAATGACTGCCATTCTCTTATTTTAATGTTTATTGTGTGTGTACTTTGGTTTGGAGTAATTTCTGATACCATTCTGTATGTAAATTGCCATATTTCACTTGAAAACATAAACTTGTCTTGAATCCAGCAGACATACTTTTACTTTTTTCTCTAGCCAATTTATATGTGAAATGCTAAACCTGCTTTTTCATACATACCTTTGGGTTTTCTCCAAAATAGTTCATTGAACCAATCATCTATGTCTCTGGTAGAGTATCAATTTAATATGAGATAGTGATCAATTCTATACTTTGTGGAACAAGACTCAAAATTAAGAAGGAAAACTATAAGAAGAAGACATTAAGTTACAAAAATGAATTAGTACAGAGGAAACCATGTGACCTTAAACCTTAGATACACTGATTTGTTCTGTACCCTTTGCGCTTGCAACATTTCAATATAACCTGCTGAAGAAAAATGTGTGTGCTAACATTTACATTTGTTCCTCCATTTTAATTTTCCTGAGGCCACCAGCTGGTATTCTAACACATTTCTTTGGATCAGAATAAAACACATAAAATAAAAAGAGTTGAGTCCCTCTATTCACTCTCCATACTTGCAATTCTTTCAATTCAAACTTTTCTCTTTCTGACCATTCATTCTTCTTGGAATTTGTGGAAATATATGATCTTTTTGCATATCTAAGGTTGGTTTCACCTCTGCCAGCTTTATCTCAAAACAGCTTTACTTTCAGCTTATATCTATAAAATTCTATCTGACTGAATGGCCTTTCTGAATATTCATTGGCTACTTTGACAAGTCCTTAGTTTCCTGAAGCTTCTTTAATTTTACTCTCTACTAATGTTTCTTTCCTTTTCTACCACCTAGAGGGAAAAATGGCGCATAATTTTAGATTTCACTGTTTTTCTTCTCATCTTCCTTTTTTCGTTTAAACTTGCCTGATGTGGCAATAAATACATCTCCTTTCTCCAAGGAGTTATTAAGAAACCCCAGGTTTAACATGATTAAATCAGCAATCTTCCTTACCATCTCTTCCAAGGTTGAAGGTGGTTATAACACATTTAGTCAGAGGTTATTATCCACTGTGGTTTTTACTGATTCTAGCTACCTGCATTATCCTCCTGCTTCCTTTTGTTCTCTCATACCATTCATTGTTTTAATAAACTTAAAATAATTGTTTTTCTTTTTTTTCTCTTTCCAAACTTTCTTTTAAATGTCATAGTTAAGAGACTGTATTAAGAATGGGAAGCTCTTTCCTTAATTTCAAAATGTTTGGAGACTTTTTAGTTTTCCAACTTGACAATCCTTTCCGCCTTAATTGGGAAATGGATTAATCTAGCTGCCAGTTTGTCTAATTGCTATGAAAAACCAATGGAGTCAGTATTAAGCACCAGTTTATTTCTGTCAGTGGCTTTAAGTCCCAGATATTCTCATTATGTGTTACAGATTTATTTTGTACTTGCTTGGCATAAGGCAAATCATCAGGAACTGTGAAGAATAAAATAATATAAGGCAGCAGCTCATTGTCTCAAGGTAGTTATTCTTATACTGCGGACTTGTCATTTCTCATAATCTACAGGGATTAGGGACATGGGTGAAAAACATTAAATAAAAGCAGCGTGATTTTAGCACATCCAAAAGTGTTGTGGTGGTACAAAGCAAAGAAGCCTGTTCCTTGGAATCTTTACTGCCCAACTAGACCATCATCTCTTGGCTGCCCTGAGTTAAAGAACAGGTTTGCAGAAGAAATGTGAAATTACTGAATATGACCAAATGTCCTGGTACTTTAGATAGACATTGTGTCAATTGAAACACTTAACTCTCAGAAAGGCCTTCTGCCATTTCCCTTGCATATGCCACCCCACCTTCACGTGAATATCCAAATTCCCAGTTGTTTTACAAAGCAGTGTAAGATATTTCAGCCTAATGCATGGTGGTTCAGCAACTTGGCTTTAACTTGCAACCCAACAGATGAGCGTGGGTAGCAGCTAAGAGCACTGGGTGCTTGCCAAATCTGCTGCTGTGTATGCCTGGAGCAACTTACTGGGTCACCCTAAAATGCTGTGAATATTGCCCTTGAGTGTGTAGATACAATCCAAATGTACTTACAGATATCTAAAATCCAGGCTAGTACCATTTCTTTACCATTAAAAAGCAACAGCCACTGAGTTTAAATCAAGATAAAAAAGCACAATATTATTCTAAAGGCTTTAATGTTTTTCTGTCTGGACTGAAGTATCCAGTCATTTATGACTTTGCCAAGATGCTGTAATCGTAATATCTTGGGAAGAATTCTCATGAGGAAATTCCTTAAATTTGCCTTGTTAGGTTACATAATAACAGAAAAAAAGTATATTACTAATAAAGACACTTTATTGTAAATAATAAAATTCATTAGTTTTTTTCCCTAAAGTTTTACTGTTGGGTGAGATTTTTATGCCTTTCCAGTAAGTAATTTATTATTTTTATTAAACAAGAGGTGAACAGATTAAATAAGCTAGCTTGCTATCTACCAGATAACAGAGAAGGGTATTTTCATTTTTCCTGATTACTATCTGTACAGGTAATTATACTTCTTCTTTACATATAATAAAAGTTGAAGTTGATTTCAGTCCATTCTTCTCAGTGGTTAAATTCTCAAGTTAATTCTCAACTAATTATTTTCTGTAGTATAGCACAAAATTCCTGTCATATTCTATTTAGTAAATACAAAATAGCTCTGAATTAGAGTTATCATAGCCTGGGACTTTTATACTATTAATTGGTAAGGTAAAAATCTTTAGATAGATGTTATCTATGCTGAAAATAAATTCTTTTCAAAGAATTCAATTGGGTTTTTTTCCCCATGTAGTTCTAAAGTCTTTTTGCATATTCACAATCTCTGCTGTTGGTGGACTTTCCTCTTTTCAATTTAAGGTTGCTTAATTTGTTCAAGTTTCAACACAGCCTTTTCTCACCAGTGAAGTTGAACAATGTTTCATTACTCTGGGTGTGTAGTTCATAGTTTTTCAAGTTTATAAGATGCTCCTTTTTAAAAACGGAAAGCTTCTCCTATATAGCACAGTAGAAATATACGCATAGTAAAAATGTTTTAATCATGAAGTATTCGTGAACTCATTTTGAAAAGAAGCCCTTTACTCTAATTATGTTCATGAAGCAGGGGAGCCATTATAAAAGAATCATTGAGTTGAAGGGGAAGGGGGAGGGGGGAAAGAGATGGTGGTGATGGTGGAAGGCACTTATGGGGAAGATCACTGGGTGTTGTATGGAAAACAATTTGACAATAAAATATTTAAAAAAAGAATCATTGACAAAAGAAGTCAATCTCACTGGAGTTCCTTTTAGAGACACATTTCTATGGTGCACTGTGAATACTGCTTGGATGGCAAATTTTAGCGTCCATCCTTTTTTTTTTTTTTTTTCACCAGATCACCTTGCAATACTAGATGACTTTGTTCTAGAAAACTGCAAGATTAGATGATTTTTTAAAAAAATGATCTTGGGAATACAACTGCTACACCTTAATTTTAGTGGACAACCATGATATGAATTATTTCAGCATGATGGTGCTTTTTGTTTTGCTTAATGGTTCCTGGTGGCTTGTTTCCAGTAGTTGCCCAAAAATGTCTCTTAAAATTAATCTTTCATACAGCATTTGTTCTAGGAGGGATACATTGTTATTTATTTGGGCTATTTTGTTTGTTTTGCTAACTGGCATTATTTATTCACCACAAAAGATAAAGAGTAAAGTGATCTTAACTTTCTTCCAACTTCTATACTTCATTGTGGTCAATATGCATTTTTCCATTCCATCCCCATTTCCTAAAAAAAACTTTAAAATTTGTTCAACCATAGTCCTTCCTCCACCTTCTTAATTCTGCTAGAAATGGTCTTTTGCTTTTCCTTACTAGCCTTTCATTTATCCCAACTCTTATCAGCCAGTGTTACCACTATGTAGTAGTATTTTGTCTTATTTTTTAAAAATTATTTTGGTTCTTATAATGATAAAGTATGCACATGGTAAGGAATTCAAGAAGCACAAAGGATATACAGAATCTATATGACTTCCATTCTCATCTCACCCTTACTTATTTGACCCTGAGAAATAAATGCTGAATCCTTTCCCTTTATATTATGCTAGAGATATTCCATCATAAATAACTATATATAGATATCACTATCTACTTTTAATAAGGCAAAATTCATATAACATAATATTAACCATTTTAAAATTAACAATACAATGGTATTTAGTACACTCTCAATGTTATTCAAGCATTTAATCCATCTAATTCCAAAACATTTTCATCACTCCAAAAGAAAACCCCATATCCATTAAATAGTTATTACCCATTCTCTTCTCCCAGCCTTTGGCAATTTCCTATCTGTCTTATCTCTATGAATTTACTTACTCTGGATATTTCATATAAGTGGAATCATATAATGTGTACTCTTTTGTGTTTGGTTTCTTTCAATTAGCATAATTTTGGGAGGTTCATCCACATTGTAGCATGCATCAGTAATTCATTGCTCTTTATGACAAAATAGTTTCCCATTACATGTATATACCACAATTTGTGGTTTTTAATTGTTTTGGGTATATAGTTGGCAGTAGAAGTGGTTAGGTTATATGGTAATTCTATGTTTAACTTTTTGAGGAACCAAAAAGATGTTTTTTACAACAACTGAAAAATTTTACTTTCCCACCAGTAATACATAAGGGATCCTAATTTCTTACCAATATTTGTTATTTTTTTCTTTTAATTAAAATATATTTAGCCATCCCTATAGGTGTGAAGTGCTATTTTGTTATGGGTTGGATTTACATTTCCCTGATGATGAATAATGCTGCAGTCTTTCCATATGCTTATTACTGTTTATATGTCTTTTTTTGAAGAAATGTCTATTCAAGTGTTTTTCCCATTTTCAAATCAAACTATTTTCCTTTCTATTGATGAGTTTTAAGAGTACTTTATAAATTATGGATACGAGAACCTTACAAAATAAAGTTTGGAAATATTTTCTTCCACTTTATAGGTTGTATTTTCACTTTCTTGATAGTCTTCCTTGATGCTCAAATCCATTTAATTTTGATGAAGTCAAATTTATCTATTTCTTGTTTCTTTTACTTTTGTCGTCATATTTAAGGAACCCAAATCCAAGTTCATAAAGATTTACCCCTATGTTTTCTTCCAAGGGTGTTATGATTTTAGTTATGGCATTTATTTCATTTATCCATTTTGAGTAATTTTTTGAATGTGATGTGAAAGACATGTCCAAATTTATTATTTTGCATGTGGATATTCAGTTTTCCCAGCAATATTTGTTAAAGAGATCATTATATTTCCTCATTGGGTGACTTTGACACCTTTGCTGAAAATCAAATGACAAGAAGTATTTAGGTTTACTTCTGAACTCCCAATTCTATTTCATTGATCTATGCATCTATCCTTATACCTGTACCACACTCATGATTACTGTATCTCTAGAGTAAGTTTTGAAATCAGGAAATGTAAGACCTTTGTTTTACTTTTGCAATATTCTTTTGCTTATTTGGTCCCTTTGTGAAAAAGAGCAAGGACTGGACTCGGGTCCCATTAGCACTAATTACAAACTACAAAATCCACTGTTCCTTGACAGCTGAAACTCTATTCCCCTTGAATAGCTTATCTTAAAGGAATGTAGACACAGGGTGCTTATCAAAAGGAAGGACTTGACCATGAAGACTGATCAAGGCCAAACCAAACCAGTCTCCATCAAGATCAACTCCTGTGCTGCACTTTCTCTGACTTTCTCCCTCATTAAAATACCAAAAATCACACCCTTGTGCAGAAATTTAACATGCTAATTAAACATGAGATATATGAAGAAGTATGACCTTTAATTGCACAGGCACCAATAAATCCCTTCCTCCACATACTTAA
Organism: Suricata suricatta; assembly: GCF_006229205.1. Lineage (NCBI taxonomy): Eukaryota > Metazoa > Chordata > Mammalia > Carnivora > Herpestidae > Suricata > Suricata suricatta. The sequence continues at coordinate 66,422,619 of NC_043717.1, read as the reverse complement.
ACACTACCCTTATCCATCCTAAGCCTCTTAAAAACTCTCTCCAAACTATACTTGGGGAGTCAGCTTAAGGATTTATTCATTTGTGTTATCCCCCTAATGCTCAAGCATAAGCCCCCAAAAAGCCTTGCCTGGAAACCCTCCTTCAGCCTTTGTCAATTTCTTTTAGAGAGCCCAAAAGCTTGGTTTGATATCACTAGCAGTTTCATATGAATTTGAGGAAAAGCTTTTTTATTTCTGCTAAAATGACCATTGAAATTTTGGTAGAGATTGCATAGAACATGTAGATTGTTTGGGGTAGTTATTGACATCTTAACAATATCATATTCTCCATCTCATGATAAAAGATTATTTTTCCATTTATTAGGAATTATTTAATTTCTATTAGCTATGATTTATAATTTTCTATGCATATGCCTTTGGCTTTCTTAGTTAAATTTATTTATAAGGATCTTTTTATTTTGGATACTACTGTAAATATTGTTTTCTTAACTTCTTTTTTGGAAAGTGCATTGCTGGTGTATAAAAATACAATTTATTTTTATAATTTTTTTACCTTTTTGAAGTTTTCATTTTAACCAAGTTAGTTAACATACAGTGCTATATTAAGTTCAGGTGTATAATACAGTGTTTCAGCAATTCCATATATCATCCAGTACTCATCATGGCTAGTGCAGTCCTTCATTGATCTGAAACCTTGTAACTGCAGAATTCATGTTAGGCCTTGTAGTTTTTTTTTTTAACTCTTTGAGATTTTCTATATATAGGAAAATACCATCCTGTGCTGTGAGTAGAGATATTCATACTTTATCCATTCCATTATGGACACCTTTTATTTTTCATTCTTGCCTAAGTGCTCTAGCTTTATTGTCAGTGCTATGTTGAATAGAAATGTTGAAACTGAACATTCTTTTCTTGTTCTTGATCTTAGTAGAATAACCTTTAGTCTTTAGCCATTGATCATAATATCACCTGTGGGTCCTTAATAAATATCCTTTATCATGTTGTGGAAGCTTCATTCTTTCCCTACTTTAATGAATGTTTTTATAAGGAAGGGTGTTGTACTTTGTAAAATATTTTTTGGGTTTCAATTAAAATGTCAAGTATTTTCTTCCTTTATTTTATTAAATGATATATTTACAGTGATTGGTTCTTAAGTTGAACCATTCATTCATATATTTCTAGGATAAGATAAATTCCAACTGATCATCATGTATAATCTTTTCAATATGTAATTAGATCCTATTTGTGAGTATACTTTTGATACTTTCACAACTATGTTCTTTTTTTCCCACATCTATGTTCTTTTTTTTTCTCCATAATATTTTATTGTCAAATTGTTTTCCATACAACACCCAGTGCTCTTCCCCTTAAGTGCCCTTCACCATCACCACCACCTCTTTTCCCCCCTCCCCCTTCCCCCTCAACCCTCAGTTAATTCTCAGCATTCAATAGTCTCTCAAGTTTTGCATCCCTCTCTCTCCCCAACTCTCTCTCCCTCCTCTGCTCCCCCTGGTTCTCCATTAGGTCTCTCTTGTTTTCCTGCTAGACCTATGAGTGCAAACATATGGTTTCTGTCCTTCTCTGCCTGGCTTACTTCACTCAGCATGACACCCTCAAGGTCCATCCACTTTCC
>NC_043717.1:66380708-66420886 GCF_006229205.1 Suricata suricatta | reverse complement strand
AGCATTCAATAGTCTCTCAAGTTTTGCATCCCTCTCTCTCCCCAACTCTCTCTCCCTCCTCTGCTCCCCCTGGTTCTCCATTAGGTCTCTCTTGTTTTCCTGCTAGACCTATGAGTGCAAACATATGGTTTCTGTCCTTCTCTGCCTGGCTTACTTCACTCAGCATGACACCCTCAAGGTCCATCCACTTTCCTACAAAGGGCCCACATCTATGTTTTTAAGGGATATTGGTCTATAGGTTTTTGCTTGTGTTGTTTTTGTCTGTTTGTGATGGTAGAGTAATGCTGGCCCCACAGGATAATTTATGAAGTGCTTCCTCCTCTATTATTTTGAAAAGTCTAAAACAGGCTAGTGTTAATTATTTTTTGTGTTTGGTAGAATTCACCAATGAAGCCATCTGGTCCTGGACTTTTGTTTCCTGCAATTAAAAAATATATATATTTATTTTATATCTTTATGTCTTACAAATCTACCAGACATTGCCTTCTTGAGTTAGTTATAGTAATTTGTGGGCTTCTTGGTGTTTATCCATTTGTTCTAGTTTGTTCAATTTGTTGGTAATCAATTATTCATAACATTCTCTTAAAATTTGTTTTATTTCTATAAAGTTGGTAGTAAAACCTCATTTTCATTTTTTATTTTACTTACCTGCATTTATCTCTGTCTTATTACTAAATTTAGTTAAGAATTTGCCAATTTTATTGACGCATTTTTTAAAAAAATCAACTTTTTTCATTGATTCTCTCTAGTTTTTCCATTCTCTATTTTATTTATTTTCACTCTAATCTTTAATAATTTTTTCTGCTTTTAGTAGTTTATTTTTCATTTTATAATCCCTTAGATTATAGAGTGAGATGGTTAAGTTTATATTTTACTATTTTAGTGTATGCATTTATTGCTATAAACTTACCTCTTACCATTGTTTTCATTGTACCCCATAAAATCTCTGTTATATTTTCATTTTTATTAATCCATCACTTCATGGATTTATTATGATTTTTTAATTTAATATTTTGGTTTCTAAAAAGTGCAGTGGTTAAGTCCACTTGCTTTTAAACTTTCCAGTTTTTTTAAAATGTATATAACCCTTATGTTTATGACAATTATTTATAATAGCCAAGATATGGAAGCAACTTGGGTGTTCATTGAGAGATAACTGAATTTAAAAAGATGTGGCATATACATATAATGAAATGTTACTTACTAATAAACAATAATGAGATCTTGACAACTGTGACAATGTGAATGGACCTTGAAGGTACAATGCCAAGTGTTATGTCAGGCAGAGAAGAAAAAATACCATATGATTTTATATATATGTAGAAAACAAAAATCAAAACAAATGAACAAAGAAGCAAAAAACCTTTTAAATACTGATAAAAAACTGGTAGTTGCCAGAGGGCAAGTGGTTGGGGGGATGGCAGAAATAATTGAAAAGTATTAACAGGCACAATGTTCCAGTTATGAAATAAGTTAGTAATGAAGATAGAAAAACAGCATCAGAAATATAACCAAAAAATAAAAAATAAAAGACCACCAAGATATAAACAAATACAGAATACAAGAATAGACATGCTATAAAAGAAGACACCCAAAGATTTACAGTTAAGATAAAGGAGGAGAAGGTGGGTGTTATGTATGCCTTAGCCCTTGAAAACAACTAGATAAATATCAAATCATTCTGAACACCCGAGAAATTTATCTGAAGACTGAAGGAACAAACTCACAACAAGAAGGAGAAAAGAGGCCACATCATGGATGGTAGGCAGTACAGAGATGTTGTTTGGGGGTGAAATGAATCATGGGCACTGTAGAAGGGAGGAAGCCTTGATCAGGAAGAGAGGAGAGAAAGAAAGAGAAAGAGAAAGAGAGGGAGAGATAGAGAGGAGAGAGAGAGAGAGAGAGAGAGAGAGAGAGAGAGAGAGAGAGAGAGAGAGAGAGAGAGATTAGGGTGCAGGACATTACACAAGAAAAACACTTCCCCAAAACCATTGATAGGGAAAATAAGAGAGGCCAATTATAGTAAGTATTTAAATCAGCAGAACTCAACGTCTAAAGTTTTCAAATCCACAACATTGCATGGTAAAGCGTGGCAGACATATACCTATTCTTGTGAAGAAGGAGGGCAGAGGCCCAGGAGTAAATAGTGTGGTCCTCTGTGTTGCACTGGAAGAAACTGTTCTCTTGGAGGGCATTTGGGAGAGGTGGCACTGCTGTTCAGGGAACAAAAGAGCCTGTAGGCACCATTGAGCCTCCATACTCATTAGCATAGGAAAAGGTCACCTTCTGAAAGTCCCTAACCTGGATGCCAGGTTTATTCTGGCTTTACCATAAGCTGCATATGCCTCTGTGCTTAAGTAAGACTACTCTTCTGGGACAAAGCAGCTCCAGGCCCAGTACCACAAGACCCTTCCCCAGAGGGTCAGTGGGGGTCTGTGCCATGCTGGTTTCCTAAAATTTGAAGTTTTGAAACCCAAATGGCATGTCTGATATAAAATGCAGGCGTACTGTGCTTTCAGGTGGGCAGATGGCATGAACACAGACAGGGTCATGTCAAGGATCTGAATGATGCCTTGGACTAATGGAGGGAGCTTCTTTGCTATTATCTGAGGGCTTCCTAAACAGCAGCAGGGACAAACTCTCCTATCCGGGGACTAGCGAGCTGGCTGATGCCATTTTTCCCACTACTGCCCATCAGCATGGACTGACTTTGGTGAGCAGCACAGCACTCATAGTAGAGTCTTGGGCTACTTACACCAAACCCCACCCCATTGTATTATTTAGGTGTTTCTGAACTAGGACAAGCTTGCTTGAGAAGCAGAGCAGTAGTATTACCCTTCCTCAGAAGACCAGCACAAGCCCCATCCCCCACATGTACTAAGATTAACCGTAGAGTGCTGCAAAGCTTCAGCTCTAAGGAAAATCAGATCTAACCTCTTTTGACAAGCAGATCAAAACACACCTACTTAAAACTCACCACACAGTGGACAAGGTCCAAACACTGTCCACTGCAGGCAAGAAAAACTCTACAGAGGACTGACCTGAGGTGAAGAGTGTTCAAACCACAAAAGCAAAGTGCAGAAAGCATACACCAGAAATATTTCCTGAGGTTCTAGGTCCTAAAGTATATAAGGCCTCATAATACAGGAATTACTCTCAGGAGCAGAAAACACAACAGGATTTCTGAACACACAAAAGACAGAAACCTAGGCAAAATGACAAGACAGAGGAATTTATTCCAAAATAATAACAAGTAGAGGTCATGGCCAAGGATCTAATCAAAACAGATATAATATGCCTAAATCAGAATTTAAAACAATGATAAAGATACTACTTGGGCTTGAGAAAAGCAAAAAAGACACCAGGAAGTCCCTTACAACAGAGATAAAAGTCAAAATAAAAAACAAACAAACAAAAACAAGCAAACAAACAAACAAAAAACCCATCAGGCCAAAATAAAAAAAAATGCTATCACTGAATTGCACAACTAACTGAATGTCATGACCACAAGGATGGAAGAAGCAGGGGAATGAATTAGTGATACAGAAGACAAAATTATGGAAAGTAGTGAAACTGAATAGAAGAGGGAAGGGAAAATATTGTATCACAAATGTAGATGTAGGAACTAGGTGACTCCATAAAGTATGATATTCATATCAGTGGAGTCCCAGAAGAAGAAGAGAGGGGAAAAAGAACAGAGGGAATATTTGAGCAAATTATAGCTGAAAATTTCCCTAATCTGGGGAAGGAAACAGACTTTCAAATCCAGGAGGCACAGAGAACCCTCATCAAAATAAAAAAAAGCAGGGCAACACCAAGACATTTCATAGTGAAATTTACAAAACACAAAGAAAGTAAAGGAATCCAGAAAGCAGGAAAGGGAAAGAAATCCCTAACCTACAGAGGATGACAAATAAGATTAGCAGCTGACATCTCCAAAGAAACTTGGCGGGCTAGAAGGGAGTGGCATGATATATTCAACATGCTGAATGGGGAAAATACACAGCCAAGAACACGTTACCCAGCAACACTGTCACTCAGAATCCAAGAATAGGTAAAGGGTTTCTCAGACAAACAAAAATGACAAGACCTGTTACTACTAAATCCAATCCTGCAAGACATATTAAAGGGGAAATTTTGGGTGGGAGAGAAAGACCAAAAGCAACAAAGAATGGAAAATAGCAGAGAAAATCTCCAGAAAACCCAATGGCACTAAATTCATATCTTTCAATAATCACTCTGACTGTAAATGGATTAAATGCTCCAATCAAAAATTTAAGGTATCAAATGGATTTTAAAAAATCTATCTATGTATTTTCTAGAAGACACCCATTTTAGACCTAAAAACACTTCCAGATTGAAGAATATAGGGCTCTGAAGAGTATAGGGAGAGGGGGTGGAGAACCATTTATCATGCTAATGGATGCCAAAAGAAAACTGGACTAGCCATGCTTCTATCAGATAAACTAGATTGTAAACCAAACACTGTAACAAGAGATGAAGAAGGGCATTATACATAATAAAGGGGTCTATCCAACAAAATCTAGCAATTATTAATATTTATGCCCCCAATATAGGATACCAAATATATAAAACAGTTAATAACAAACATAAAGTATCTCGTTGATAATAATACAATGATAGAAAGGGACTTTAACACCTCACTTATATTAAGGGAAAGATCACCTAAGCAGAAAATCAACAAGGAAACAATGGCAGTGAATGACACAGTGAACCACATGTACTTCACAGGTATATTCAGAACATTTCATCATAAAGCATCAGAATACACATTCTCTTCATGTGCACATTGGACTTTATCCAGAATAGATAACATACTGGGTCACAAATCAGGTCTCAAGAAGTAGAAAATGATTATGATGATAGCATGAATATTTTCATTCCATAACATTATGAAATGTGAAGTTAACTGGAAGAAAAAATTTGGAAAGACCACAAATGGAGGCTGAAGAACATCTTATTAAAGTATAAATGGCTTATCCAGGAAATTACAGAAGAAAAAAGAAATATATGGAACCAAATGAAAATGATAACACAACAGTTCAAAATCAATGGGATGCAGCTAAAACTACCATTAGCGGGAAGTATAAAAAACTTCAATTAATTATTATGTTGTTACTATAATGAAACATATCATCACGTAGCTGATAGTTCCTAAAAACCTATACCAGAGCCTTAAACTTACATTGACTGCGTTGTGCTTATTTTAAATTTATGGACCAATTCTGGAGTTAAAATTTAGAGTCAAATCAACTTTATTTCTCGCTACTTCAGAACTTGTGTTCTGGTTCCATTATTTCAGTTCCTGGATCATCTGCAGTGCCTGAATTTCCAAATTAAAAGTTTACCTACTACTTTTCCCACTACCATGTCCTCGCCAGAACTTGTCTCTTGGCTTCTTGATGATAGCTATTTTAGCACGTATGAGGTGATATCACACTGCAGTGTTTATTTGCATCTCCATGATGATTAGTTATGCTCAGGATTCAGACTGACAATGAGTAGTAAAGAAGCCTTATGGATCTAATACATAGTATAATATATTTATATAATTTATATATTATATATAAATTGTATATATAAATTATATAAATATGTATATAAATTTAATAATTTATATACATATTTATATTTATATATTATATATAAGTCAACAATTATAAAGAATTTAATAAATTGAAATTAATAAATTATATCATACATTTATATGTTATATAGCTTATATATTATATAATTTATAATGACTATATTATCATTATATATAATCTATTTATATATTATATAAGTTATATTATGATTATAATTACAATAATATTTTATATGATTTATATTTATATAATATAATTATATATATTATATAGCAGGCATTATATATTTATAAAATATAATTATACTATATGTTATATATTTACATATAGCATATATATAAAATAACAATTTACGATAATGCTTTAATGTGATAAATGCCACTTTAATGACAATCACATAAGCGTATCAAAGTTGCACAATGTATACCTCCAATTTACAATATATAAGGGCGCCTGGGTGCCTCGGTTGGTTAAGTGTCTGACTTCAGCTCAAGTCATGATCTCACCACTGTGAATTCGAGCCCTGCTTGGGGCTCTGTGCTGACAGCTCAGAGCCTGGAGTCTGTTTCAGATTCTGTGTCTCCCTCTCTCTCTGCTCTCACCCGCTCGTGCTGTCTCTCTCACTCTTTCAAAATAAATAAATGTTAAAAATTTTTTAAAATAAAGTTTAAAAATTCACAATATATAATATATCAAAGTTATTAAATTGAAAACTAAAAAAAATAACTAATACCTAGTTCTCTGGAATCATTACTTTGTCTTAGGCTTACCAGCTTTCTTGACAATTTGTGTTCTCTCAATGAACTCCAGCCTGCCACATATTTACCAATATCTTCCACTAGTTTCCTCTATTACTTTGTGCTGCCTACAATTTATAACCAAAAAAATTTGTATACCCTACTCTATCTCCTTGAAAACAATTGTCTGATTATTTGTACCATCATTTATTTCTGTAATTTTTTTCTTAAAGTCTTCTGCATAGTTGCCTGAATTTAATTTCATCAGTTACTACTGTGTGCAACCACAGAGTATTGCTGTACTATCCAATACCTGACTCTAGTTGGGATTATTTTGCTACTGACAGATAAATTGAGTCATTTTTTAATTCAATTAACAAATATTTGTCAATTACATACTAAATTTCAGGCATTATTCCAAATATGGAGTATTGCAGTAAGCCTACAAAAATCCTGTCCTAATGGAACTTCTGTTCTAGTGAGGGAAGAGAAAGTTCTGACACTTTTATCTATTAAAAAGCACTAACATGTGCACCTTTATAAAATATTCTTCATGTCTTTTCTGGGTTATTTTCTTGGTATTAGTTGTGGTGGAAAAAAAGTGAAAATTAGTATGTGGCAGAGAATGGATAGTTATTCACCAAATCCACTTTTTTTTTCTTTCTAAGCACATTGCAAGTGTATGTTTCTTACCCTAACTTCTCATTAGGTATGGTTATGTGATTAAACTGCAAATAACAGAATTAAATATAAACAAAGTGTTCTATTTCTAGTCATTTAAAACCTCCCATATATGCCTCCAGTGTTTTTCCCCTTCTCTTAGCTGAATACAAATGAGCATTGTGACATTGGAAGCCATATATTGAAGATGGCATAATATCAAGATGAAGAGAATCTGAGCCCAGAATGACAATAATCAGAATGGTTGTGAAACACATTACTTTTATTGTGTTTCAGACATTGTACTATTTTGGCACTGCTTGTTATATTGACTCCATCAAATTATAGAAATGGTTTGATGGTTCTTGGTACAATTTATTTTATTTCTATCAAGAAAGTTTATTTAATTTATAATGTAGCTATTAATAGAGACTGTTTTCCTGCAGCCCTAGCACTATTGATTCTTATTCATCTATGTTGATTAACTTTTTATTTTAACGAATTTGTCACAGCATTTTTATTTTAATTTGCATCAATATGATTGGCAAGATAGCTGTGCATAGTCATAGTACACACTATGGTTTGTAGTTCCTCATCTATAAATTCTATCAAAAATCCTTTGCTTTGCATACTTACCGAATTGCACCTAAAAATTATATTCATGTATGTAATTATATTTTTAATAGGGAGATTTCAACAATTATAAACAGCAGTGTTTATATGCATGAAATATTTGTTTACTTTGCCTAAAGAATTTCATTCCTCCCCCAAAACGTGTTTGTCTTGGATTGCAGGAGAAAGCAGGAATAAAGGCATAAGTTTTATTGCAATAAAATTATTCTTTCTTACTGTAGTGACACTGTTAAACTATTTTCTACAATCACACATCTTAGGGATTTCAATAAATTGTTCAATAATTTATGCATGTTTAATTTACGTTCCCAGAATTTTCTCTCTGACTTGTACTTAGATAAAAGTTTCCATCTGCTTGTTTATGTCTTTATGTGTTGAATTATATCAAGTTGAGTGACATTTACTGCTTTCCATATATTAATCCAACCTTGGATTCTTAGGATAAACACTACAAAGATATTGCATTGGCCACAACTTTTGTGCCTCCATACTCTCAGTGACATTGTCTCCTCAAACTTTGCTTAGACCTATATGATCCTGCATCCTAGGGCTCTTAAGTCATTTACCAGAAGGGTCTTCTTTTGACTGATATTGTATGGCCAGGCTGATTGCCACATATCCTAAATTCTGATCTTGCAGACATTTGGCTTCCTGAATAAGCACTGGTGTTTGCTGCATGATGCCATTTGGAAGTACAGATGAATTCATTCCCTGTGGGATAAATTTTGGCCAATGGAAAACAGGATCCCATGACCAGCTCCAGAGTCTTCCTGTGTGATTCCCTTATAGCATCAACCAAATGACAAGCAATATATCTTGGGGGCTTTTTATGAAGCAAAGTCTAGCATGTTACTATATCACCTTGCGTAGCTTCCCCTTAATGGGTTTTTGGAGTGTTGGAGGTCAGGAGCTGACAACTAAGAAAGAATTCTTGAGATATCTTTGATGAATAAAGGTGATTTTATTAAAGCATGGGGAAATGACCTGTGGGCAGAAAGAGCTGCACTGGAGTTGTAACTGATTATACACTATGGAATTGGGTGAAGTAAAGGCAAAAGGGAGGTCTCCAGAAGGACTCTTGAGATACCTAAGATACATGAGGGCTAGCTATTGTCAAGCTAAGATTGTTTTCCCTCTAGTAAGGCATTAACATTAGGACAGTAGAAGGTTCCTGGAGAAATGTTATACTCTGTATTTGCCTCAAGTATTTGTCAATGGGGTGCAGGTTATAAGGAAATTTAAGTTTACCTGCCATTTCTTCTTGCCTTTGTTCCCCACATCACCATAGAGGATAAGGTGATGTTGGGGCTCTAGGAAAATGAGTCTATGGGTTTCATGAGATTAAGCTATTGCTAAAATTGTCTTTTTCTTGTAATTTACTAAGACATACGTAAATGGATGGAGACACATGTCTTGCATGACTGTCATCTTAATCAGCTAACCATTTGTTTTCCTTCTTTTGTTCTTGGGCAGCCAGGATGCCTGAGGAATATCACACATATCCCACCTGATTGGGGGGCTAGGGTGCTTGCTTGTGCTTTGCTCTCAGCTTACCTTATGCTCCCTCATTAATTCCCTGTTTCCATTTCTGTTTATTTTCCATCCACTCTTACAATCCAGGGACTTTGCTTCCTTAACAAAACATACCACTTAATCATTGTCTCAGGTTCAGTATTCTAAGGAATTTGACCTAATATAATTGTGGGAGTTTTTTTCCTAAAGGTAGACTCTTAACATGAGAATTTGATTTTTTTTTCTGTCTACTCTTCTGAATGAAATTAAGACCTAATTTTTGGTGATAAATGAGATGGTAACCTCTAACATGCAGTGGCATCACATGTATGTAAGCCTTTACCTGTGGTTAATTGGGATGAGCTACATGTGGAGGGTAAATCTTTGCGAAATCAAGCAATACAGTGGTAATCAGAATGGGGTCAATGATAATTATAAGATTTGCATTGAAGTATGACTGCTTTATATGACACCTGAAAACTTGCAAAATGAAAACATTAGGCTCAGGGTAATTCATTGAGCCATTGTATTGGATGTTGTATTACACTGATAAGGTCTTCCCTTCAGAACTGAGGTACTCATTATCAGGTGCTAGTAGTTGTGCCTGATGAATGGTCCCCTGGGAATTGCCCTTGGTCCAAGGGAGTTGCTTTGTTCAAAACAAATGACCCTCCCTCGGATCAGCTTTTATCTAAAGACTCTTTGATACTAGGATGCAAAAGCCTGATCCTCCTGCCTCCATCTGGGAAATTTCTAAAAGTCTGACCCAGAATCACTATTCAACATTCTACCCATTCCTTCTCCCTTCACCCCTAAGAGTCTTTTTTTTTCTTCCCAAAAAGTCTACAATAAGTCACTTCAGATTATTTTTCCAGGAGAATGGAAGCAGTAACTGTTAGTGCCAGAGAGATTCCTAGGAAGCAGACTTTAAAATGAGATTTTGGAACTTTTTAAACCACTGTTTAGGTGTCAATAAGGACTTTTTGTTTATGATTGGTGTAAAACAGCCCCTTGTTAAGTGCAGTAGTGGAGCAATTACTAAAACTTTTAAATGACAAATTTAAAAATGATCAACACTGATGAAGTATCTCAAGTATTTTAAAGATTTATGGAGATATAAGGGGAGTAGTTGGAGCAAGGTGGGGTGGAATATAAAATAGATAACCCCTATGGGTTATTCATGTATTAGAGAAAGACAGTGACAGACTGTGAATGGTTACTTGAGAATTGAATGTAAAGTGTGATAGGCAGAGGGCTCCTTGAGAATGTATAAAGTGATTTGAATCTCCCAGGACTTAATCTTAAAGGTATCAGAGAACCAGGAATGGTGGGAATTCTGAACTCATCCGTTGAGTGAAAATTCCTGGTGAGGGTACTACAAGTTTGCAAGGTCTCTTGCCACTAGGCAGCAACCAATATCTACACTCTTGTAACTATCATTTCTGCTTGAGTACCAGACCTCAGAGTGCCTTGCCAATTAAAATCAAGAGCAAGCTGTCTTCTCATTCTGGCCTTGGTGTGGTGATTGTACCTGGTCAGGGACAACCCAGTAATTCAAGAAAACTAGCGTATAAGGTTGTCACTACTCCTACATTCCATTCTGCTCTGAAAAACCTTATAATTAACTAGTGAACTTAATACCTCCTGGGCTAGGGTAAATGTTGCAAAAGTCAGCCCTGCAACTTATGCAAAGTATATATCATCTGTCCTTGTGGTTGTGAGGGTATACATTGTGTCTCCTGGGGATCCTCTTTTTCTGGGCACTTTGACTTAAAGCTATAAACAGCCTAATGACCCTTCCTCATAAAAGACTGATCTTATTAAACAATGCTGTTTGCCTCATGGTTAAAGAAAAAAAATTGGCCATTTGTATCAAAGTGGATGGACCTCGAGAGTGTCATGCTAAGCAAAATAAGTCAGGCAGAGAAGGACAGATACCATATGTTTTCACTGATAGATCTAATGGGAGAAATCTAACAAGGGACCATGGGAAGGGGAAGTGGGGGGACGAATGTTAGGGAGAGGGAGTGAGGCAAATCATGAGAGACTCCTGAATACTGCAAACAAACTGATGGCTGAAGAGGGAGGAGGAAAGGAAAGGGCACTTGTGGGAAAGAGCACTTGGTGTTATATGGAAACCAACTTGGCAATAAACTATTAAAAAAACAACCACAAAAAAATACCTTAGCAGAAGTCTTGCTAAAAATAAAAGACTGAGTATTCCACTGGAAGCTTAACAAATCTATTTCTTTTCTTACTGTTGATTTAAGAGAGGAATTTTCCCAGAATTAAGTGGAATGAGAATGCAGCAAAGCAATTTCCAGTACAGAAACTATATAATAGTAGCTTCACTTGAGAGTGAATAGAAGAGTAAGTAGCACAAAAGCAACAGTAACAGAGCAACATAGAATCTGTTAAGAAATTCTTTACCTCCCCAGAATTTTCAAAAATGAAAATGAATTTCCTAAATAATCTCTTAAAATAACCAGAAAGAGTGTAACATTGTCAGTCTCTATCAAAGTAAACCACATTTAAGGTTTCTGAAATGAGAGTAAAACATTTGATATGAATAGATAACTGATTAAGATAAGAATAAGAAGGACTACAGGGAAACAAAGAAAGTAAATGAGTACTGAAATCTACATTGGCAGCTGTAAAAGTTATAATTAAGTATGTATTTTAATTAAATCAATGGTATTGAGAATGTAGTCCTTATTAACAAAGAGATACATGTGATGTCATTGGTATGTAAATATGAAAGAAAAAGAATAGAATCAACTACAAGAAGGAAACTGAAAACGTTTGGTCACAACTATAATAATAAAAGCAATATTTCCTTATTAAAAATTTAAAAGTACTGAAACATTTATTAAGATAGCAATTCAGGAGCATGCTCTTACTCTTCTCTTAATTTGAATTCCTCAAAAAATAAGCAAAAGTAAACAAAAATGAAAATTTAATTTACATTAAAATAAGGATGTAATCTCAAACATATACTAAAACAAAGAATTGTATTTCCTTGGCATAACATAATTATGATAAAATTTTTAAAAAGGACAATAGGAATTGAACTAAAATTTTACTATCTTAGAGAACAGGAAAATTTGGGGTAAAGTGAGTTGAGAAGATTTTTAAGGATCTAATTAATATTTTTTAACTTGTCATGAGCTGAAATGGTACTTGTACTGTATGTGGATAGTATACATAAATAGAAGAGATTTATTCTTTTATAGAATAATAAATAATAAATAAAGTTATTCTTGTTTGGTAGAAGACATTTAAGGCATTTCTCATCTGATGTGTTCAATTTTTTCTTTAAAGTAAAAGGAAAGGTGTCTGGTAAAAGTGATAATTAAATTTTGGGAATTTTGAGAAAAATGAAGAGAGTCTGAAAAAAGTTACTATAGATAAAGAAAAGTCCTACATAAATTTGTAGAGGATGGTATTCTATTGTGTCTCCTTCACTGTTATGTACTTTTCTTTATTCTTTATTAGCAATCTGTATAAAGATTGTGGTAGTGGAGTTCAATCAGGACAGTAGGATACAAGCAATGTATTTGAATATATTGGTACAGAAGTGATTGAAAGGGAGGTCGAAGAATCCAAATGCAATATGAAACTCAATTAAAATTGGATGAATGGCTTACAGATGGGAGAAATGTAGTAGGCTTGAGTGACCTGGGTGAGAGAAGCAAGTATATTAGGAGTGACTGAATGAGAGAATATATGAACAGAGCATTGTATTCACACAATGGAATATATGAGTTCAGGATTTCAGAGGCAATGGCATTGTAGAAGTTTACAGGGTGTGCAGTGTACCCATTGGACTTGGTGAATGTGTGGTTAAAATGACACAGTGAAATTCTTTGAAGGTAAAAAAAAATCAAGGAAGGTATGTAGATAAATAAGAAAGGTCAGGTTGGAAATAAATATTTTAAACCTTTGTCAAAGATTTTAATAAATGTGGGTAAGTTTTTAGAAGCTGAGTACATTACAGGAATGTGACTATTTAAGGCGAATATAGCCATATAGCAAAGGCATCAAAAGAGAAAGAATTTACATTATGGTGAAATACTACTGATTTGAAAGTGTTAGCATGGGACTAGGACAGTACAGCATTGGAGTTAAGAGGTGCCTGGGTGTCTGGGTAGATCAGTCAGTTAAGCTTCCGACTTCTGCTCAGGTCATGATGTCACTGTTCATGAGATGATCCCCATGTCATACTCTGCACAGTCAGCACAGAGCCTGGTTTGGATCCTCTGAGAGCTCTCACCTCCCCCACTTATGCTCACAATTTCTCTCAAAAATAAGTAAACATCAAAAATAGAAAGAGTGTGGAATTTGAAACTAAATTATCTAGGTTTAAATGATGACTCTTTCTGTTTCTGTGTAACCTTAGAGTATTTACCTATACTTTCCATGCCTGTTTCTTCATTTCTAAAATGAAGATAATTTTACTCAACTTACAGTGTTGTTGTGCTTGTTTAATTAATTAATGTCAAGTATGATGCATAAGAACAGGTCTAGATATGTGTAACAGAAAAGCTAACTTAAAGAAACTAAACAGGGCTTTTGTTGTTTGTTTTTCTGACGTAAGTAGAACCCTGTAGGTAGACAGTTCAGGGCGAATGTGGTGACTTTATGCTGCCATCAGTGTTTTCAATCTTCATTTGTTTGTGGGGGGGAGTCTACTAGTCACTGGGAGTGAATCTAGCCTACTTTTAAGGTAGCTCTTTTTTCCAATTCTCCTGACAAAAAGATAGTGCAACTAAGTTTTAGCCTGGAAGAAGGAAGAAGGGAGAGTAGAAAAAAGTGCATGCTAGTGAATATTCTCCATTTCTAAGGAACTTCCCAAGGAAGTCCAACCCAATGTTCTCTCTCTCTCTCTCTCTCTCTCTCTCTCTCTCTCTCTCTCTCTTAATTTCAGTTTATATAGGTCAGATGTCTGGGTATGACATGGATTGATAGTTTTCTCAGAGTGTCTGATCAGACTGAAATCAATATATCATCAGAGACTGCCGTTGTAGTCTTGTTCAGAGTACTATCCCAAGGTCACTGACTGGTATAATTCAGTTCCTTGTAATTGTAGGACTGAGGTTTCTGTTTTCCTTTTAAGTATCACTAGGAATTATCCTACGGCCTTAGAGAACTCTCACAGTACTTTGTTATGGGACCCACATAAACAGACAACAACATGGGCATTTGCTTTGTTCCCAGCAGGCCTAGTTGCACTCTCTTGATACACCAGGTGGACACTCGCTGCTTTTAATGAGCAACTAATTTAATTAGGTTAAACCCACCTGGGCCCTCTCCCCATCTTAAGTTCAATTGACTTGGATCTCAGTTACACCTGCAAAATCCCTTTCTAGCAGTATTTAGATTAGTGTCTCATTGAATAAAATGGGGAAGGACTGTGTATATCCAATGACAGGAATGTTTGAAGCAATCTTAGAATTCTGCCTACCACAAAAGGTTACTACACAAAACAAAATATGAAATGTAATGTGTTTAGCTGGTCACAAAATTGCCAAGAGAGTTGAGCAGTCTATAAACAGAGCACAGCATTTGAACTTATTGGATTCACTGTGTTTGCAATCGATTTTTCTATCTTCTTAAAAAGTGAGTTACTTTAAAATATTTGCCCAAAAATCACTTAAAAGCCCTGTGTATATATTTTACCTCTTATAACAGGAAGTATTATTTTAATATTTGTTAATATCTGTTTAATATTCGTTAACAATCATTGCTACATTTGCATTCTGCCAGGAAAATTTGTAAAGAAATTTATTTTTAAATACACCACAAAAGTAAAATTGCATAGGAATATAGGAACAATTTTTATTACCAAAATACTTGAAAAGTGATTTTCTGCATTTTATGAACTTATTTAAAAAACTTGTTTTTAACTGGGCAAGAGGAATAATTTGCAGTTAGTTCCTATTATCTGTAACAAGCCTTATCTTACCATTTTTCACCAAATACCTGTGAATGTTTATGCATACTATGGAGAAATATAAAAATTTATTTTAACTTCAATTATGTTAATGCATTTTTATGTTAAGTATTTTTTAAAAATTAAACATAACCACCACACAGTAATAAACATTATTAACACTGGTACATTTTCCTAACATCTTTTTATTATAATTAGTATGATTTATGCTGTATTTTTAAATTTTTAATGTAATTCTCTTTATGTTTTCAAAAATTAAATTTATTTATTTATTTTTGAGGGGTAACAGAGAGAGGGGAAGAGAGAGTCCCAAGCAGCCTTTGCACTGTCAATGTGAAACCCAATGTGGGGCTCAAACCCACGAACCATATGTTCATGTCCTGAGCAGAAATCAAGAGTTAGACGTTTAACTGACTGAGCCACTCAGATGTCCCAATTCACTTTTCTTTAATGTACTCTTCTGTATTTTCTACACTAAGAATGTACTAATTTTATAATATAAATCTATTTCTAAACAATATGTATGTAAGTGCATATGTATGTATTATATGTCATATGATCATAAGTACATGTAATGAAAATAGTGGAAAAATATAAGTTCAAAATAAAAGAGAAAAGGAAAATGAACCAAAATTTGGAATGTAACAAACTGAAATATTAGCAGAGGTCATCTTAATGGGTGAAGGCCAGGTAATGTATTTCTCTGCTACTTTATTGTATATTCCAAATATACAGTGAATGATGATGATACTAAGTTTATATTGTATGACCAAACTTTTCTTTTAAGAGAAAAAGATAATTTAGAGATTCTTTTCTTGAAAATCAATAAAAATATGTGAAAATTAAAGGGTGGGTGAAGTATATCAAAAGGATTAATAAATACAAACTTTTAGTTATAAAGTAACATAATTAAGAGAATGGAATGTACAACGTAAGGGAAATAGCCAATAATATTTAACTAATTTTGTGTAGTGACAAATGATAACTAGATTTATGGGGATCATTTCAAAATGTATAGAAGTAGTGAATCATTGTGATATATACCTGAGGTTAACAGGGTATTGTATGTCAAGTAAACTTCAATAAAAAATGAATACCAGGGTGCCTGGTTTGCTCAGTCAGTTAAGCATCCAACTTCGGCTCAGGTCATGATCTCATGGTTTGTGAGTTCAAGCCCCGAGTAGGGCTCTGTGCTGACAGCTCAGAGCCTAGAGCCTGCTTCAGAGTTTGTGTCTCCCTTTCTCTCTGTCCCTCCCCCACTCATGCTCTGTCTCTCAAAAATATATAATCTTCAAAAAATTTTTAATAATAAATACATGCATGCATATATAATTTACTTTAAAATTAATTTAAAAACAGTAAACCTGTCAAAATTAAAATTTCTCTTATAGAAAAATTACGGTGCCTAATATTTTACAACATTCTACACTAATAATTGCACCCTTATTCTGTACATCTTCTGTTTTTAGTTAATTTACATAATAAAGATATCTTTGTAAATTTTTGGTGCTTCTTTTATTACCTGTAAATTCAGGTTTCCCTGAAGTTGCTTAGTGACATAAAAGAAGAAGCCAGACTTCATTATCTTGTCATATATCTGTGTACATTGCTATTATACAGTGAATAAGATGAACTAATGACCCATCAGTGTTTTTAGTTTTCAACCAACTGTTTTAGTTTTTTTTTTTTTTTCCTGATCATGAACAAGCTGTTAGATGGAGAGCTGAGTTTAATGCATCTGTGACTTTATGGGTTTCATGTGGTTGACTTGCCCAGGCATATGCAATGGTGTCCTGTTAAACTGGCTCTCTAATGGAGGAAAAGGAGCTCTAATTTGTGCATTTTTTAGTATAAGCACTTCTACAATGAAACAATTTCAAGCTTTTAATAATTGCAACACCAGTTTTCAAGTTATGAAAAATATAACAATGAGATATTATAAGCTTGTATGAGCCAACTCCAGAATACTGTTATTTGAGTTGAAAACTTAGTATCTGTGAAACTCAGTAATATACCTAATTCACATCCAAGCAGGGAAAAGTTTAATTCCATTTCATTTTGAGTGCAGCATTTTACCTGATACTTCATCCCATGCTAAAAAGGAAGTACTGTAAGTATTATAAATAACTGAGGTCGAGAAATAAATTAGTAACCCAAGATTCCAGAACTCACAATTATATGATTTTACAACATCTACTTTTTTCCTGTAGATTTATTCCCAAAGTTCAGGAAACACATTAATTTGATTTTTTTATTTATTTTTATTTGTTAATAGTTTATTGTCAAATTAGTTTCATATAACACCCAGTGCTCTTCCCCACAAGTGCCCTCCTCTATTACTACCACCTCACTTCCCCCTTCCCCTCCCCCTTCAACCCTCAGTTATTTTCAGTATTCCATAGTCTCTCATGTTTTGCGTCCCTCTCTCTCCCCAACTCTCTTTCCCCCTTCCCCTCCGCATGGTCCTCCATTAGGTTTCTCCTGTTAGACCTATGAGTGCATACATATGGTACCTGTCCTTCTCCTCCTACACGGTTGTTGGGAATCTAAACTGGTGCAACACATTACTTTTTAAAACGATTATTTTGAGAAAGAGAGAGAGAGAGAGAGAGAGAGAGAGAGGGAGAGAGAGAGAGAGAGCAGGAGCAGGGTTAGGACAGAGAGAGAGGGAAAGGGAATCCCAGGTAGACTTCATGCTCTCAGAGGAGAGTCTGATGTGGCGTTCAATCTCACAAACCATGAGATCATGACCTGAGCCAAAATCAAGAGTCAGAAGCCCAATTGATTGAGCAACGCAGGTGCCCCAGAATCCAGGTAACACATTCTTGTAATCACTGTGAAAAAATAAGAATAGTTTTAGTATTACAGACAATGTCAATCTCCTGGCATCACAAACATCCTTTAGTAAGCTTGCATTATAGACATCAATAACCTTATTTATATTTGGATTCATTTCCTGAAAAATATCATATTCAGATAAAACTTTAAATATAATATGTTTTAAGATACACAATATACATATTGTTTTCTGTTGTCTTTCCATTTATTTTTGAAAATAAATATATTTGGGAAAATGCACACCTGTATGGGAAGGAGGATATTATTTTTTGCTTTTGATGTTGCTGCTGGCTATATAGTTGGTGACATTCAGAAAGAACAGATATATGAGACTTATTGATAGTTGTTACCTTAGAAAAGGTGGAAATATGCCAGTAGAGCAAAAAGCCTAGGAACAACTGATTAAAATTTGGAAGCAATGAGTCTTGATGTTTTAAAAACTAAGAATAAAAATTATTAAGAGTTACACTTCTGGTTTTACTTTAGATATGAAAGGGAGTTAGAAAGAGAATTACTCTCAAACTTATAGTAAAATAAGCTGGACCAACAGGAAGTTCACAATTTTCTTCAATTCACTATAGTACTGACATCTTAAGTGTCAGAATCTAGAAAGATAACACACTTTCTGGGGAAATGTGATCCAAGCACTGGATTATTTGGATACAATGTAATGAGACAATAGTCAAATGAGTTCACCTGCCATAATAGGCAAGTTGCCAAAGTTCAGTAAACTGTATATTTGATAGTGTGAGACCTATTTTGCTTATAAATATAGAGTCCACATCATCTTCCATACTTTTTCTTCACAGATCCTACTTGATGATCACCGACTAGATTGGGAGAGTACTGAGAAATGCTCCCTTGTGTCATATACTTGGGGGACAAGGACAATAGACACTGAAGGAAGGATAAGAAACTGCACTTGGACCCCACTTTCTTATCTTCTCCACCAAATGATAACCTTAATTTGTGGTAGAAGTGGCCAAAAGCACTGCCATTCTTAGGGTACTGGTGAAATCTGATTGTATTTAGGGGAAAGGGAAAGGACAGAGGATTAATAAAGAGGGACAAGAATAGGTTTTGTTTTCAAAACTATGCTGGAAGCAGACACCAGTAAGGGTAATTCCCTTCAATACCAGGGACAAAGTACCTGCTTAATACTGAGTCACCCCAATCCAAACCTCCAGTAAGCTTGGAAAACAATGAGGCTTGTAATATGTGCGATAGACACCCTTTTTGAGGCACAATACAAAAGGAAGTATTACGGCTAAGGGGTAGAACTGACATTAGAAAATAAAAAGCCACTGCCAAACCTTCATTTTAAATGCAAACTATCAGAGGCGCCTGGGTGGCTCAGTTGGTTAAATGCAAACTATCATTAGAGGATCAAATGGAAATATTACAAATCAAAAAACACAGTACCATTGATAAGGAATTATTTTGACATCTTAGAATTAGTACAGTCTAGGAAATAATTAGTCAACTTGAAGATAGGCCTATAGAAATAACCAGAACTGAAATGCAAGAAGAAAAAAAAAGATTAGAAGTTTGTGGGAAATTATCTAAGAGCTGTGGAACATTAAACAGTTGTCTAATAGATGGATAATTGGAATTCCAAGATAAGTAAAACATAATGGAGAGGAAGTATTTAAAGCATATAAATAAAATTTTTCTAAATTAATGGCAAGCAACAAACCCTACATTCAAAGAGTTCATAAAACACCAAGGAGGATAAAATAGCAAGAGATATATGCACACAAATACATCCTAATTCATATCAAATTCAAACTGCTTAAAAATATAGAGATAATCTTAAAGACAGCCAGAGAAAAAAGAAATAGAGTTGACCCTTGAACAAGACACGTTTGAACTGCAAAGATCTATTTATATGCAAAGTTTTAAAATAAATATATTGAAAAAATTGGGGGGATATTTGTGAAATTTTGAAAAAACTCACAAAGTGTGGAGCCTAGAAACACACACACACACACACACACACACACACACACACGGAAAGAAAAAGTTAAGTCCTAGTTTGAAAATAAAGTATTTAATACATATAATACACAAAATATGTTAATCAGCTATTTATGTTATTGGTAAGGTTTCTGGTCAACAGCAGTCTATTATTAGTTAAGTTTTAAGGAAATCAAAAATTATACTCAGATTTGCAAATGCACAGAGGTTTGGAGCTCCTAACCTCCATGTTGTTCAAGGGTTAAATGTATTACACACTGAAGCAAAGAGGCATTACATACAAATAGTATATATAACAAACAAAAATTGTGGGAGTATATTGGTAGCATATTGAATCTATAAGAATTGTTAAAGGAAGATCTTCAGGCAGAAGAAATGCCATACAGAAACTTTGTTCTGCAAAACTTAATAAATGAAACTGGAAATTTAAAAATAAATGTAAAGTAAAAACCCTTTTTAGCTGATTGTAATGGCTCTAAGGTGTAACTGCTGAAAGGAAAAAATAGTAGCAAGTACTTTGTGTTTCTCATATTTAAAGATAAAATATATCACAATATGGTTTTAAAGTTGGGAGTCAGGAGGGATAAAGATTGGGGGGATATTGTTTTCAAGTTCCTATATTACATGAGAAGTGTTATAATTTTATTTGCAGACAGACTCTCAATAATTAAAGGTTGAACTGTAGGGCAATCATAAAAGAATTTTGAAAAGATGTAGAAATAATTAATCAAAAGACAGATAAAATGAAATCACAAAAATTCTCAATTAACCTAAAACAAGAAAATTGGGGGTGGGGGAACACATACAAAATATCTAAAATGGTGGAATTTAATTCAACCACATCAATAATAAAAATAAATATGAATGTTCTACACACATGAGCTAAAAGATATAAATTGACAAAGTAAATATAATATGGTGTCTACCAAAAACTTGCATTAAAGATGAAGACATTGGGGGTTCTATGTGGGTCAGTCGGTTAAATGTCAGATTTTGGCTCAGGTCATCATCTCAGTGTTCCTGAATTAGAGCCCCACATTGGGCTCAGTGCTGACACTTCAGAGCCTGAAGCACACTTTGGATTCAGTATCTCTGTCTCTCTTTGCTCCTCCCCAGATCGCATGCTGTCTCCCTCTCTCTCAAAAATAAACAGGGTCACCTGGCTGGTTCAGTCCATTGAACGTCTGGCTTCAGCTCAGGTTATTATCTCACTGCTTGTGGGTTCAAGCCCTGTGTTGGGCTCTGTGCTGACAGCTTGCTCAGAGCCTGGAGTATGGTTCGGATTCGATATCTCCTTCTTTCTGTCCCTACTCTGCTTTCATTCTGTCTCTCTCTGTCTCTCAAAAATAAGTAAATGTTAACTTCAAAAAACATTAAAATTCAAAAAATAAAATATTTTTAAGAAAGTTAAGACATAAATAGACTAAATGTAAAATGGTGAATAATGATGTCCCTTGTAAAAACTAATAGCTGGATTATCTATATTAATATCAGATAAAGGTAGACTTTAGAAGAAGAAATATCATAATATTATCAAGGATAAAGATGCACAATACATTATGATAAAGGGACAACTCTCCAAATAGACATAACAATCGTAAAAGTGTATAGCTAACAGCAGAGCTTTTTTCCTTTCCCTTTTTTTTTTTTTAGCTTTTAGTTAAATTTCAGTTAGTTACTATAGAGTGTAATATTCATTTCAGGTGTAGAATTTTTTGATTCATCTCTTACATACAACACCTAGTGCTCATCATAATTGCCATCCTCCATTTAATACATCCCCACACCTACCTCCCCTTCATCAACCCTCAGTTTGTTCTTTATAATTAACAGTGTCTTCTGGTTTGCCTCTCTTTTTCCCCCACTATGTTAATCTGTTCCATTTATTAAATTCCACATATGAGAAATTTATAATATTTACCTTTATCTGACTTACTTATTTTGCTTAGCATAATACTCTTCAGTTCCAATAATGTTATTGCAAATTGTAAGATTTCATTCTTTTTTTATGTGTTATATAACACATCTTTTTTAAGTTCATTTGTTTTGAGAGAGAGAGAGAGGAGAGAGAGAATCCCAGGTAGACTCTGCACTGCCTGTGTGGAGCCCAATGCAGGGATTAAAATCATGAACCATGAGATCATGACCTGACCCAAAAATCAAGAGTCAGGAATGTAATCGACTAAGTCACCCGGGTACCCCTATACCACAACATCCTTATCCTTTCATCAAAAGATGGTCATTTGAGCTCTTTTCACAATTTGGCCATTGTTGATAATGGTGCTATAAACATCAGGGTGCATGTATCCTTTTGAATCAATATGTTTTTATTCTTTGAGTAGTAGTAGTAGTGAAATCGCTGGGTTATAGGATAGTTCTATTTTGAACCTTTTGAGGAACCTCCATACTCTTTTTCCAAGTGGCATGAAAAATGCATAGAAGACAGCAGAGACACAATTGCTGCAAAGATTATGGATCTTAAACATGGTAATGATGAATTTTAAAATGCTATAAATGACGTGCATAATAAAATAAAGGTGGTCACTGCATGATTGAAGAGGCAGAGTGGAGAATAATTGAATTAGAAGATACAACTATATAAAAAGAGGAAGCTGAGAAAGAGAGATAAATTGATCCAGGAGCACGAAAGGAGAATTAAAGAACTGAGTGATGCAAGCAAACATAACAATATTTGTATCATAGGAGTTCCAGAAGAAGTAGAGAGAAAAGGGCTGAAAGGGTACTTGAACAAATTATAGCTGAGAACTTCCCCAATCTGGGGAAGGAAACAGACATTGAAATCCAAGAAACACAGAGAACGTCTCTCAGACCTAACTTGAATTGATCTTCTGCATGACATATTATAGTGAAACTGACAAAATATAAGGATAAAAAGAGAATTCTGAAAGGAACTAGGGATAAATGTGCTTTAACATACAAAGGTAGAAACATAAGGGTAGTAGGAGACCTATGTACTGAAATGTGCAGGCCAGAAAGGAATGGTAGGAATTCATCAATGTGTTGAATAGGAAACATATGCAGCCAAAAATCCATTATCCAGCAAGCCTTCATTAAGAATAGAAAAAGAGATGAAGGTTTTCCCAAACAAAGAAACAAACAAACACTGAAGGAATTCATAACCACTAAACCAGCCTTAAAAGAGATCCTAAATGGGACTCTATGAAGACTTTGTTGCAAGGAACACAAAGTACAAGAGACACCACTACAAGAGCAACTTGACAATAAACTATAAAACAAAAGAAAAAATAAATCTTAAATAGCACAAAGAAAAGAATATTCAAGAAATAAAAACAAATTTGTAATGTATTAAATGGTGGAGAGATAAGTAAAAATTCATATTTTAAAATAGTGAAAGAGAAATGAATATATATGTGTGTGTATGTGTGTGTGTCTGTGTGTGTGTGTGCATACTTGCCTTAACACATACCTCTGTCTGCTGATTGGGATTTAACTTGAAGACACTGCAGTTAACAATAAGTGCACATAGCACCCAGATTATATTTTCTAAAACCTGGTCTTCAATAAAAGTACCCAATACTCCTTGGAAAACTATTTAATCACTGGATTGGGTAAAGAAAAATACAAGACAAATATGGGATATTTGTGGTGTCAGAAAGTAAAGAAGCACAAGGAAAAGAAAAAAGGAAGCCATTGTGTAGGAAAGAGGCAGAACACAAATACAGGGGAGCCAACTTGAAAGAGTTCTCAAGGAATGCAACAGGATCAATTTAATAAAAACATATGAATAAGGTTGCTGACAGATTGCAACCAAAAAAATGAAGTAAATATTCATGAGTTCACACTAATATAAATAAATGACTAAATAAATAACTGAATGGAAAAATGTGGAAATTCTTAGAGTATTCTAATTAATCAATGTAGAATAAATGGGGAAGATAGAAAATCACCATAAGCATGCTACAGTAATAATTGCTAGAAGCAATATCCACTAATAAATGTTAAATTTAGTGGGCAGAAATTTAAGTACAAAACATTATGGTCTCAAATTTTCTATCACAAAATATTTATAATTAAATTGGAAAATAGAAACTTTTGTGGAGAAGATTGGCTAACTTCACCTTAATGAAAGTTAATGACCATTAATGACCATTAATAAGGCATATACTCCTTATACCGAAAACTGCACATGATTTAGGTGGTATTTTTCACCATAATGAATAACCTCAACTAATGAACCAAAAGCATCAGAGAACGTCAGATGAAGGGGCATTCTACAAAATAACTGACCAGTACTCTTCAGAATATCAAGTTCATGAAAGACAATGGAAAACTGGGAAAATATCAAAGATTGAAGAAAATTAAGGGGACAGGGCCACAAAATGCAACGAGAAATCCTGAATTTGATCTAGCAAAAGGAAAAAATGATGAAATCTGAATAAAGTCTATTTAGTTAATAGTATTGTACTAATTTCTTACTTTGGATAATGTTACTACAGCTATATAAGATGCTGATATCAAAGGAAGTAGGATACACGGAAAGGTTTTGTATTATTTTTGTAACTTTTCTATAAATCCAAAGTTATTTCACTATAAATCGCTAAAAGTAATAAAATAAAATATTTAATCAACTATTCTGAAGAAGAGCCACAGGAATACCTAGCGCCTTAGATTTTGTTCTGAGTATTCAAGAGTCTCTCATGGTTTGCCTTCTTCCTTCTCCCCAACTATTTTTCCCTGACCCCTCCTCCCCCATTGTCCTCTGTTAAGTTTCTCCTGTTCCACTTGTGATTGAAAACATATGGTGTCTGTCCTTCTCTGCCTGACTTCTTTCACTTAGCATGACACCCTCGAGTTCCCTCCACGTTGCTACAAATGGCCAGATTTCATTCTTCCTTATTGCCATGTAGTATTTCACGTATACATAAACCACATTTTCTTGATCCAAATACAAATGATCTTAAAATCATTTCTACACTTGTACTTTTGATCATCTTTGTAGAGTTTTGATTATACACCTGGGTCAAGGGTGTCATTATTAATAGAAACATCATCGTTTCCAATTATTTAATAGCAAGTGTTAAAATTAGTAATAATTGGGTTCTGTTATTTTAAGTATTTGCATTGAAGACAAAATACATCTATTGTACAATTTACCCAAGGGCTTCAGCATATTTAGAGAAATATATTGATTTTGAATCCAATTTGCATACTTGAAACTGTGTTATAAATTTAAATATTTGGAGAGTAAACATGGAAACATTTAGGAGTGCCTGGGTAGCTCAGTTGCTTAAGCATCTAACTGTTGGTTTTGGCTCAGATATGATCTCATGGTTTCTAGGATTGAGCTCCCCATCAGACTCTGTGCTGACAGCATGACACATACTTGGAATTATCTTTCTCTGTTCTCTCTGCTCCTATGCTCACTCAGCCTCTGTTGCCTTCTCTCTCAAAATAAATTAAAAAAAAACATTTAAAAAATAAAAAATGAAACATCTTTAGAAAAAGAAAAGAATAAAATAAAAATATATTATATGTATAGTGTTTTCTAGTTCAAACAGTAACTATCTGTTCTTTAATTTAATTATCCTGCACAAAACCTGTTTAAGAAACGTATCTTTTCTATTATACAAAGAAGAAAACTAAGGTTAAGGGATAGTTCATTTATACAAATCACATAGCGAATTAGTGACAGAATCATGAATTTAACAGAAATATTCTAACTTGAAATTTCATGCATGTGGTATTAACCAAATATGATGTAAACTTACCCTACACTATTGTTAAAATACACTCCATGTGTATTGGCTAATATTTCCTAATACAGTACTGTTTTTTCTAATATGTTCATAAGTTTAAGAATATTACTTTCTCTTAACTAAAGTAACAAAGATAACAAAAACAAGCTCTTAAACTATAAGCCTCTGAAATCACTTTTTGAGAAAAACTTTAAAAATAAATTACTTTAATTTTAATAATGTTTACAGCAAGTGTTTGATATCTATTCATAATACTTATTTTTAAGATAAAGGTTTATATAGATATTATATATTATCTATATTTATCTATCTATAATATATATGTTATAGACTTTATATCCTTTTTCACTAAGATAGCGCATCAGGGAATAGATCTGTTTATGTTTATTCCTTAAGGTATTGCTAATTTAAAATGTGTTTCATTAAACTTGTAAAAAAAACATAAGAGGTGAATGAACATGTTGAAATTAAGAACTCCTAGGCTACAAAATAACTTCAACAGTTAAACTGTTAAAAATAATGTAAGCAGTAAGAGTGTCAAAAATATCTATCACTTACTACAATGTATGAAATGCAAAATAAAGTGTATATGCCAGATATGGCAGGTGATATTAAAGAATATTTCTCATCTCAGACTATAAATAGGGATTTGAGTCACTTGGCTTGTGGCCTATTTCTTGCATCTTAAAATCATTTCTACACTTGTACTTTTGATCAGCTTTCTAGAGTTTTGATTATACACCTGGGTCAAGGTTGTCATTATTAATAGAAACATCATCGTTTTCAATTATTTACTATTAAGTGTTAAAATTAGTAATAATTGGGTTGTGTTATTTTAAGTCTTTCCATTTCAATAATGAGTTAATATATTTCTCTAAATATGCTGAAGCCCTTGGGTAAATTGTACAATAGGTGTATTTTGTCGTTGGCACACTTTCATGTTTTTTATGCATTCTGGAGTTACTGTCTTTCCATTATGTCTATGTTTTCCAGTTCTCATGCTGCCTTTGCTTTTGCTAATTCCACAGCATTAGTGGCCTACTAAATGGAACATATGCTTAGCGTGGTTCATGCTCCAAAATTGGATGTCCATTCTTTATATGTCATTCACATTCTTATTTTTCATCTTGTATGAACTAAGCTAGGCTTTGTCTGTAAATAATCTAATTATTATGGTTCACAAATAAATTACTGCCCATATTCATCCCAAATAGAAGATACTTGTTAACAGAAAATAATGTTTGGGTACAGCAATGGGAAAAAAATGAACAAAATGGTAGAAAGATTTACAATCCAAAAAAGTTTAAAAGTGGGGTGCTGAAAGATTAAGATTCAACCCTCCATATCAGAAATTTAAAAAAAAAGACTGCAAAGATCAGACTACAGAAATAAGCAAACAAAATTCAAGGAACTGTGAGCACCGCCAATGGATAAGTACATACAAACGAGATGGAAACAAAACAAAACAAAACAGTGGCAATTACTGCAGGTATGAAATATACTAAAGTATTATTTTATTTATTTATTATATATTCTTGTGTAAAATATAAATTGAGTCCCTACTATCTGCAGATTTTGTGCAAGGTGCCAGGTGTAATAGGGTGAGTGAAAGCCACCACACCTTATGTTTTCATGAAATGATTGTTTGTTGTGGTAGGTAGACATTGATCAAGTAACAGACATATTTTTACAATGTAAGGGTTTATCAGTCAAGAACAAAGAAAGGTGACTTTACTACATTAGGAAGTTAAGAAAAGTCGTTTCTGAGTAATTGATGTTTAAGCTGAGATCATAAAGATAAATAACAATGTCCCATGGTAATGAAAAAAAAATCTCAAGAAAAAGACAACAATGAAGTATTATTCAGCACCAAAAAGAAATGGGTTATCAATTCATAAAATGATATGGCAGAAACTTAAATGCATATGAGTAGGTGGAAGAGTTCAGTCTGAAAAAGGTACATACTATATTCTTTCTTTTTTTTCCATAATATTTTATTGTCAAATTGTTTTCCATACAACACCCAGTGCTCTTCCTCTTAAGTGCCCTCCACCATCACCACCACCTCTTTTCCCCCTCCCCTTTCCCCCTCCATATTATATTATTTCAACTATATGACATTTTCAAAAAGGAAAAGCTATGGAAACAATGAACATAATCAGTGGTTGGAAGAGATTGGAAATGAAGAGGGATGAATAGGTGGAGAACAGAGAACTATTCGGGCAGTGAAGCTATTTTGTATTGTATTATATTAGTGGATATATGTCATACATTTATCAAAGCCAATGTAGAATGTAGAACCCAGGGGAAAAAAAGCTAATGTAAATTATACACTTTGGGTGATGATGTTGCATCAATGTAAGTTGATCAGTGGTAACAAATCAACCCCTTGCTGAAGGATGTTGTTAATGGGAAAGGCTATGCATGTGTGTGGGCAGAAGGTATATAATAAATCTTTGTACTTTCTGCTCGATTTTGTAGTGAGCCTAAAACTTCTAAAATTAAAGTCCATTCAAAATTGTATATTGTAAACTCTAAAGCATCCAGTAAATTTTTTAAAGAAGTAAAATTGACACACTAAAAGAGGAGATACAATGAAATGATAAAAGTACTTAATTACAATTAAAGAAGGAAGAAAAAGAAACAAGAACAAATGTATGAATAGAAAACACTTACAAACATAGCATATATTAATTTGGATATGAATAGTCAAAATATATGAAATAAAGAGATTATCAAAGTGGGTACCAAAAATAAACTCAGTTATATGTTGTCTATAAGAAAATCATATTAAATAATAATAATAATAATAATAATGATAAATAACATTAAATAACCACAAAACCACTGATAAAAGAATAATGATGAAAAATATATATCATGCTAACACTAATGAAAAGAAAGCTGGAATACCTATATTAATCTCAGAAAAGGCAGACTTCCCCAACAAGGAATATTATCATTGATGAAAAGGGGCATTACATAACATTTTGTCAAAGGGGACAATTCTCCAATACACCATACTATTCTTAACATTTATGCATCTATAAACAGAACATCATGGGGCAAAATTACATATCTAAAAGAAGAGAAAGAGACGTTCACTATTACGGTTAGTGACTTCAACACTCCTCTTTTAATAATTGATAGACCAAACAGGTAAAAAGTCAGGAATAATATAGATAGACATGAATAGCACCATGAATCATCTTGATCTACTTTTTATCTTATGTTCCATCCAACAGCAGAATATACATTATTTTCAACATCTCATGGAACATTCATCAAGACAGACATTCTGGTTCATAAAATGATACTGGAACAAATATTAAAAATTGGAATCAGGAAAAGTATGTATTCAGAGTACAATAAATACTAGAAATCAATAGCATAAAGATAACTTGAAAAATCTTCAAATATTCAAAGATTAAACAACAAACCCATAAATAGGCCACGGGTCAGAGAAAGTTTCAAAAAAAATTTCAAAAAGACTTTGTACTAAGTGAGAATAAAAATTATGTATATATATATATATATATATATATAATTTGTGAGTTGCAGCAAAAGCATATAAATGTGTTTTTATAGAAATGTGTGGTTTTAAAGACTTATATTAGAACATAAAGATATAAGCTTGGTTATCTAAGCTTCAATTTTAATAAAGTAGAGAAAAATAGTTTAAGCCTAAATTTACAGAAGATATATACAATTTAATAGACCTATATCTATTAAAGAAATTGAATTAATGACTAAAAACTTTCCAAAACAAAAAACTAGGTTCAGATTATTTCACTGTTAAAATTATCAGATATTTAAGGAAGACTCAATTTCAATTTTCCACAATCACTTCCAGATAATAGAACCAACAGATGTACATCCTAACTCATGCTACAAGAGCGTTACCCTAACCAGTATTATTTTAAAAAAAAAAGAAAAATACATTACAAGAAAGGAAAACTACATACAATAATGTCTCATGAACATGGGGTAAAATTTCTCAATAAAGTCTTAGCAAACTAAATCTAACCATATAAAAATAATTATACTCCATGGCCAAGTGAGATTTATCTTAGATATGATAGGCTGGCTCAACATTTAACGACCAATGGACTATGAAGAAAAAATCACATGGTTATATCAATAGCTGATGGCAAAATGCAACACTCATTTATAATAATTCAACACCCATTTATAATAAAACCCTTCAGCAAACCAGGAACAGAAAAGAAGTTACCCAACCTGATA
Organism: Suricata suricatta; assembly: GCF_006229205.1. NCBI lineage: Eukaryota > Metazoa > Chordata > Mammalia > Carnivora > Herpestidae > Suricata > Suricata suricatta. The sequence goes on along the minus strand of NC_043717.1, from coordinate 66,390,984 downwards.
AAGGACAACTTAAAAGAACCTACAGTTCATATCATACTTACAAGTGAACAAAAGGATTTTTCCTGAGATTAGGGAAAGGCAAAGATCACAATTATTATTCAATATTGTAGTGGAAGTCTTAGGTAGCACAGTGAGATAATAACAAGAAATGTATATAAATTGAAAAGGAAAAAATACATTATCTCTTTTGGCAGAAAACAATTTAGTTGTCTATCTATAAAAATTTCTTAGGAACAAAAAAGCAGTATAGCAAGGAGGCAATGTCAAAATACAAAGTCCATTTTCATACATGCGAACAATTAATAATAAACTTGATATTTAAAAATATACACTCCAATATTTTTGGTTGCATTATTCACGTTAGCCAATATATGGAATCAAGCTAAGTGCTATTGATGGATAAAGGAATATGACATATATATGGCGTGCACATGCACACACACACACACACACACACATACACACACACACAAACTGATATAGTCTTTAATTTTTTTAAATAGTTTATAGTCAAATTGGTTACCATATAACACCTCGTGCTCTTCCCCACAAGTGCCCTCCTCCATCACCACCGCCTCTTCCCTCCCCCCTTCCCCTTCCCCTTCAACCCTCAGTTCGTTTTCAGTATTCAATAGTCTCTCAAGTTCTGTGTCCCTCTTTCTCCCCAACTCTCTTTCCCTCTTCCCCTCCCCCTGGTCCTACATTAGGTTTCTCCTATTTTCCTGTTAGACCTATGAGTGCAAATATGTTATATGTCCTACTCCGCCTGACTTATTTCACATAGCATGACACCCCCGAGGTCCATCCACTTTCCTACAAATGGCTAGATTTCATTCTTTCTCATTGCCATGTAATATTCCATTGTATGTATATACCACATCTTATTGATCCACTCACCAGGTAATGGATATTTAGGCTCTGTTATTGTTGACAGTGCTGCTATGAACATTGGGGTACATGTGCCCCTATGCATCAGCACTTCTGTATGCCTTGGGTAAATCCCTAGCAGTGCTATTGCTGGGTCATAAGGGAGTTCTATGGATAGTTTTTTGAGGAACCTCCACACTGTTTTCCAGGGCGGCTGTACCAGTTGACATTCCCACCAACAGTGTAGGAGGGTGCCCATCTCTCCACACCCTCGCCAGCAACTATAGTCTCTTGATTCGTTCATTTTAGCCACTCTGACTGGCGTGATGTGGTATTTCAGTGTGGTTTTGATTTGTGTTTCCCTGATGATGAGTGATGTTGAGCATCGTTTCATGTGTCTGTAGGCCATCTGGATGTCCTCTTTGGAGAAGTGTCTGTTTATGTCTTCTGCCCATTTCTTCACTGGGTTCTTTGTTTTTTGGGTGTGGAGTTTGGTGAGTTCCTTGTAGATTTTAGATACTAGCCCTTTATCTGATATGTCATTTGCAACTATATTTTCCTGTTCTGTTGGTTGCCTATTAGTTTTCTTGATTTTTTCCTTTGCAGTGCAGAAGCTTTTTATATTAATGAGATCCCAATAGCTCAGTTTTACTTTCATTTCCCTTGCCCTTGGGGATGTGTTGAGTAGGAAATTGCTGCTATTGAGGTGAAGGAGGTTGTTTCCTACTTTCTCCTCGAGGGTTTTGATGGTTTCCTCTCTGACATTCAGGTCCTTCAGCCATTTTGAGTTTATTTTTGTGTATGGTGTAGTGGAAAGAGAAATAAAGAAACTGATCTCATTCATGATTGCACGAAAAGGATGTAAAAGACCTATATGATGAAAACTATAGAAAACTTATGGAAGAGATTGAAGAAGACACCAAGAAAATGGGAAAGCATTCCTTGTTCATGGATCGGAAGAATAAACATTGTGAGAATGTCATTACTACCCAAGGCAATCTACACATTCAGTGGCAATCCTCATCAAAATTGCACCAACATTTTTCTCAAAGCTAGAACAAACTATTCTCAAATTCATATGGAACCACGAAAGACACCGAATAGCCAAAGTAATATTGAAAAAGAAAACAAAAACAGGAGGCATCACAATCCCAGACTTTAGCCTCTACTACAAAGCTGTCATCATCAAGACAGTATGGTATGGCACAAAAACAGACACAAAGACCAGTGGAATAGAACAGAGAACCAAGAACTGGGCCCACAAATCTATGGACAACTAATTTTTGACAAAGCAGGAAAGAGTATCTGATGGAAAAAGACTTCCTCTTTAGCAGGTGGTGCTGGGAGAACTAGACAGTAACATGTAGAAGAATGAAACTAGATCACTTTCTTACACCATACACTGAAATAGTCTTTAGTCTTAGAAAATAGGAGGTTGGAAATCCTACCACTGGTGACAGTATGGATGAACCTAGAGGTCATTCTTGTAAGTGAAATAAGCCAGATAAAGAAAGACAGATACTGCATGACTGTATTATATCATGTGTAGAGTCTTAAAAAGTCAAACTCATATTAATAGATTAGAATGGTTGTTACCAGAGGCTAGGAGTGGGGAGAAGTTATGTGTTGCTGATCAAAAGGTACAAGTTTTCAGATGAATAATGTCTGGATACCTAAGGTACATAATGTGACTATAGTTACTGATAATGTATACTATACTTAAAATTTGTTAAGAAAGTACATATCAAGTGGTCTTAACACAAAAGTAATATTGTAACTATATGAGATGATAAATATGTTAATTATCTTGGTTCTGGTAATAAGTTCACTATATATAAATACAAAAACATCATCTTATACACCTTAAATATATACAATAAATCTGTAAAAATAAACTTTTTCTTATTAATCTTTATCCTAATTAATGACTTTTGTCATAGATTTGTAATTTTGAATGCCTTAATTAGGAAATATCATAGTACAGATCTCAGATGATGGTAGTTCATTGGCAGCATACCCATCAAAAACATGAATTTAAGCCAAGTTACACATACATATATAATACTACTTAATACCACCATTACAGAGGCGCCTGGGTGGCTCAGTCAGTTGAACGTCCAGGTTCAGCTCAGGTCATGATCTCACAGTTCATGGGTTCGAGCCTCGCATCAGCCTCTATGCTGACAGATAGCTCAGAGCCTGGAGCCTGTCTTCAGATTCTGTGTCTTCCTCTCTCTGACCCTCCCCTGCTCATGCCATCTCTCTCTCTCTCTCTCTCTCTCTCTCTCTCTCTCCCTCAAAAATAAATTTAAAAAAATAAAGAAAAACACCACCATTACATGACAGGCAATATATAATCGAATGTATCATGATTAATCTTTCCTTACTTGTGTTGATCAATTTATTGATAACATTGTAATGTTTTATTTTTCTCATAAATAAATCCCTCATACACAATAGTAGAACTATCTCATATTAAAATTGAAATATGATTACCTTAGACATAATATAAAGAAATAATATAAAAAGAAGTATTGATAATCTCTTATATGTTAGGTGTTTATATATATTTCAGTGGACTTTGTCAATGAGAGCAATAATAATGTTTTAAAAAGCCAACATTCAAAAGCTTAAAGATTTGTTTAATGTTTAATTTATTTTTTAGAGAAAAAGAGACAGAGTGCGAGTGGGGGAGGGACTGAGAGGGAGGCAAATGCAGCATCCGAAGTGGGCTCCAGGCTCTAAGCTATCAACAAAGAGGCTGATGCAGGGCTTGAACCCACAAACTACATGATCATGACCCCAGCCAAACTTGGATACTCAACCAGCTGAACTCTCCAGGTGCCCTTAAAGTTTTTTAAATGTATTTTGTATTTTATTTGTTTAATTTAAATCCAAGTTAGTTAACATATAGTGGAATAATAATTTTAGGAATAGAATTTATGATACATCATTTACATATAACACCCAGTACTCATCCCAAAAAGTGCCCATTCCTACCCCACTAGCAACCTTCAATTTGTTCTTTGCATTTAAGGGTATCTTATGGTTGGCTACCTTTCTGTTTTTGTCTTCTTTTTGCTTCAGTTCCCCTATGCTCTTCTGTTTTCTTTCTTAAATTCCACATATGAGTGAAATCATATGGTACTTGTCTTATTCTGACTGACTTATGTTACTTAACTTAATACACTATAGTTCCATCCACATTGTTTAAAATGGCAAGATTTCATTCTTTTTGATCACTGAGTAATATTCCATTGTATATATGTACCACATGTTCTTTATCCATTCATCAATCAATGGACATTTGAACTCTTTCCATACTTTAGCTATTGTTGATAGTGCTGGAATAAACATTGGGGTGCATGTGTCCCTTCAGATGATCATTTTTGTGTCCTTTTGATAAATACTTAGTAGTGCAATTGCTGGGTTGTTGGGCAGTTCTATTTTTAATTTCTAAAAAAATAAAGAAAGAATACTTTTATCATGATTAAAAGTGAGTAATGTATAGAGCTGTCGAATTACTGTATTGTACACCTGAAACTACTATAACACTGTATGTTAACTATACTGGAATTAAAATTTAAAAAATTAAAAATTCCACTTACAATAGCACCCCAAGAATTGAATTTAAATATAACTGTAACCAAGTATGTATAAATTATATATGTGGAGAGCTAGAAAATAGTTATGAAAAAATCAAACATCTAAATAAATGCAGAGATAATTCTGTTTTTATGGATTGGACAATACAATATTGATGAGTTGACAATAATATATTCACTGCAACACCAATCAAAATTTAAGGAAGCTATTTTGTTTATATCAACAATATAATTCTAAAGATTATATGGAAAAGCAAAGATCCTTTAATAGCAACATAATGCTGTAAAATAAAATAATATTGGAGGACTAAGTCTACTTGATTTCAAGGCTTATTATAAAGAAACACTAACCATCTAATCAAGAGAGTGGGGAATAAGCACATAAATAAATGTAACAGAACAGAGAGTCCAGAAACAGACTCACAGAAATACAGTCAACTGATATTTTGGAAATGGCTAAAAGCAATTCAATGGAGCAGGAATAGTCTTTTCAACAAGTGTTGCTGGAGCAATTAGAAGTCCATATGCAAAAAGAAATGAAAAATCTACAAAATTTAACATGCAAAAATGGAAAAGTTCTAGAATAAAACAGAAGAAAATCATATGACATTAAGTTTGGTGATTCGATTTTTTAAATGTTTATTAATTTTGAGAGAGACAGAAAGTACACAAGCAGCAGAGGGGCTGAGAGAGAGGGAGACAGAAAATCCCTATCAGGCTCCATGCTGTCCGCCCAGAGTCTGAGGTGAAGCTCAATCCAATGAACTGCGAGATCCTGACCTGAGTTGAAATTGATAGTCAGCTGCTTAAGCAACTGAGCAACCATGTGCCCCTGGTGATGAGTTTTTATATGCAACATGTAAAAGCATGATTTATAAAAGAAAATGTTTGGACTGGTTACATATTTTAAAATAAACCTATAAACCCCAAACTCAAATGGCAGAAAATTATTTTCAAAGCAACTAATAATGGAGGTCTATGAAATATACAAAGAATCATAAAAACTCAATAATAAACACAAGCAATCCTTTTAAAATGTGTTTGTCATTTAACCAGTCGACTCTTATTTTCTTCTCAGGTCATGACCTCCCAGTTCATGGGATTGAGCCCTGAGTTGGGCTTCATGCTGACAGCATGGAGCCTGATTGGGATTATCTCTCCCTCTCTCTCTGCCCCTTCCCCACTTGCATGCACTCTCTCTCAAAATAGATTAAAAAAATAAACTTCACAAACATGAGAAAATGATCTGGATACCTCGTCAACACATAAAGGCAACTGTAAAATAAGCAAATAAAATACTGTTAACATCATTTGTTATTAAGGAAGTGCACAGTAAAAAATGATGTGCCATTTCATGTTTATTAGAATGAGTAAAATCAAAAACAAACATAAAATAAAAGATGGATAGATGGATAGATATATAGATAGATATTTAAAAACTGACAATACCATTTGCTAGTGTAAATGCAAAACAAAGGAACTCTCATTCCTTTTTGGTGAGATTCTAAAATGGAACAGAGTCATTAGAAGACAGTTCAGCAGTTCCTCATAAAGCTAAACATATGCTTCTCTCTCTCTCTCTCTCTCTCTCTCTCTCTCTCTCTTTCTCTCTCTCTCTCTCTCTCTCTCTCTCTCAAAAATAAATAAATAAACACTTTTTTAAATGGGGTGGCTGGGTGACTTAATTGGTTTAGCATCCAATTTTGGCTTAGGCTATGATCTCAAAGCCATATCGGGCTCGATGCTGACAGCTCATAACCTAGAGCCTACTTCGGGTTCTGTGTCTCCCTCTCACTCTCTCTGCTCCTCCCGTTTGTGATCTTTCTCTCTCTCCCTCTCTCTCTCTCTCTCTCAAAAATTAATAAATAAATAAACATTAAAAACTAAAGCTGAACATACTCTTACTACATGACCCATCAATTACACTCCCAGGTATTTACCCACTGATTCAAAAACTCACTTCCATGAAAAAAATGCATGCAAATGTGTATAGCCGATTTATTAATAATCACCAGAAACTGCTAGCAACCAAGTAGTTCTTCATTAAGAGTATAGATAAACAATAGCATACAATGGAATAATATTCATCAATTTGCAAAGGTATGAGCTATATGCCCTCAGAAAGACATGGATAACTCTTAGTTGGTAAATTGAAAAAAACTAACCTGAAAAGAGTATATACTAAATTGTTCTAATTATACTATATCTTGAATAGACAAAATTGTAGCAATGGTAAAAAGATCAGTGGCTACCAGGGGCTTGGGGATAGCTTGATGATGTGAAGCACAGGGAGTATTTAGGCCTGTGAAACTATTTTGTATGATAATTTAATGGTGGATACATGAATGCATTTGCCAAAGCCATAAAGTTATATAGTGAAAAAAGTAAACCTTCATATATATAAATCAATACAATCATTTAGAAGATCAAGGAATCTCTGAATGTAATGCAGAATATGACAAAACAATGTAACTGTACTATAAACATGTGATGCAGACTCACTGAAATGTGTGGGGAAAATGATGCTGACTTAATAATTATGTAAATGAATGGAACCTGTAAAACCGAAGCAAAGGCAACCGTGCATAATCATAATACTCTCATTGATATAATTGTTTCCCACGAGGGTAGAAGCTAACAATTTTGATAGTACAGTACATATACACTGGAATTGAACAATTAAACAAATGGATGGCAGCTGGTAGACGCAAATTTCTCACTGTTGAAGTGTGTATGACAATGGATTAGAGCTGAAGACATTCTTAAGAATTCTTGTTTTGCTTAATATTGATGGATTGTTGCATAGTAAAATATATAGATACCAACATTATTGTACCCGTATATATTTATTTGTTCTGTCCACTGAGCAGGCCTAAAAGGAACAACAATCCAGTATTGATAACCATATCTGGCACATAGATCTTGGTTTTTAATAAAATTCTCAGTGAAAACAGACCAGGGCTAGGATTGGAAATGCACAAAATGGACCTGAAACATCATGTAGTGCCAGAAAATAAAAGAGTGCTCAAAATAAAACACACAAACTTGCGTGCACATACAGTGGTATGTCAAAGGGACACAGCAATGAACTAAAAGAGTTGTCAATGGGCAAACCTGGAAATATTTGAAAAATAAAATAAACAAAGGATCATTTTATTATAACACAAAATATGAACTAAATATCATAAATCCATAGTGATTTAAATAGCTAATTGAGTAAATAAACTTTTAAAATTGAAAGCAAGGAAAATTTCCCCTGTAGAAGGACTCCAAATAATTTTTACAGACACTCTTCTCTGAAAGAGGTAGAGCATATCAACCCAGTAATCAAATGTTGGCTGCACATAGTGACTCCTTTCTAGAATACAGTATGTAAATTGGGAGAAAAGTGTACTTTGACTGTGGAGTGATCTGATAAATATCACCACAGAAATATGACCAAAGTCAATAGTTGCAATAATAGGTCATGCTCATATTTTTTTGAAAATGACACTTTATTCTGTTGTCTACCTCCCCCAAACTCCCAATTCCAGTCTAATAATGAGAAAAACATCAAAACAATGCTAATTATGGGACATATTACCAAAAGCCTGACCAGAAGTACTCAAAAGTGTTAAGGTAATAAAATACAAGGATTATCTGAAAAACTTTCACAGCCAAGAAGAGTTTAAGGAGACATGACATCTGTGGAAGGCAGAATAATTACATCCCCCCTCAAAGAAGTCTTTGGGGGTCCCTGGGTGGCTCAGTTGGTTAAGCATCTGATTTCAGCCCAGGTCATGATCTCATGGTTTATAAATTCAAGCCCTGTGCCAGGCTTTGTGCTGAGAGCTCAGAGCCTGGAACCTGACTCAGATTCTCTGTCTCACTCTCTCTCTGCCTCTACCCTTCTTGCACTCTGTCTCTCTCTCTTGAAAATAAATAAATATTAAAAAACAAAAAGAAGACTATGTCCTAGGCTGCAGAGTCTGTGAATATGTTATCATACACGATGAAAAGGGATTTTGGGGATGTGACTCAAGTGATGGTTTTGAAATGAGGAAATTGGCCTGTTTTTTTGAGTTATCTGGGTGGAACCAATGTAATCACAATGTTATTACAAAAGTGATAGAAAAATGGTGTTTCAAAATCGGAGAAGCAGATGTGATGAAGGAAATAGAGGTCTGACAAATACAATTGCTGAGGAGTATTTAATGCCAAGGAATATTGGTAGCCCCTAGAAACTAGAAAAGGCAAGAAACAAATTATACCCTTGAGTAGCCTGAAGGAATGTGGCTTTATCAGCACCTTGATTTTTGCCTTTCTAATCTCCACCGTTATAAGGTTATTAATTCATGTTATTTAAGCCACCAAGTTTGTGATAATTTGTTACAATAGTAGTAGGAAACTAATAAATGACTAAATGCAATGTGCAATATTAGATTCCATTTTGGAATACTAAAAGAACATTAGTAAAAACTTAGAGAGATTTGAATAAAGTATAAACTTTCAGTAATAGGGATGTACAAATATTAATTTCTTAATTTTGATAAATGTACCAGAGGAATGTAAGATGTGAACAAATGGGGAAACAGGATGTGAGAAAAATGGGAGGTCACTCTACCATCCATGCAATTTTCCTAAACATAAAATTTTCAACAGGCGCCTGGGTGGCTCAGTCTGTTGAACAGATCATGATCTCACAGTTCATAGGTTCTAGCCCCACATCAGGTTCTGTGCTGATAGCTCAGAGCCTGGATCCAGCTTCGGATTCTGTGTCACCCTAGTATCCAAAATATAAAAGGAACTCACCAAACTCCACAACCAAAACAACAAATAACCCAGTGAAGAGATGGGCAGAAGACATGAACAGACACTTCTCCAAAGAGGACATCCAGATGGCCTACAGGCACATGAAAGGATGCTCAACATCACTCATCATCAGGGAAACACAAATCAAAACCACACTGAGATACCACCTCACACCAGTCAGAGTGGCTAAAATGAACAAAGCAAGAGACTACAGATGTTGGAGAGGGTGTGGAGAGATGGGCACCCTCTTACACTGTTGGTGGCAATGTAAACTGGTGCAGCCACTCTGGAAAACAGTGTGGAGGTTCCTCAAAAAACTATCGATAGAACTCCCTTATGACCCAGCAATAGCATTGCTGGGGATTTACCCAAGAGAGACAGAAATGCTGATGGATAGGGGCACAAGTACCCCAATATTCATAGCAGCAATGTGAACAATAGCCAAAACATGGAAAGAGCCTAAATGTCCATCACCTGATGAGTGGATCAAGAAGATGTTGTATATATATACAATGGAGCATTACATGGCAATGAGAAAGAATCAAATCTGGCCATTTGTAGGAAAGTGGATGGAACTCGAGGGTGTCATGCTAAGCGAAATAAGTCAGGCGGAGAAGGATAGATACCATATGTTTGTACTCACAGGTCTAACAGGAGAACAGGAGAAACCTAATGGAGGACCAGGGGAGGGGACGAGGGAAAGAGAGTTGGGGAGAGAGAGGGATGCAAAACTTGAGAGACTATTGAATACTGAAAACGAACTGAAGGTGGAAGGGGAAGGGAGAGGGGGGGAAGAGGTGGTGATAATGGAGGAGGGCACTTATGGGGAAGAGCACTGGGTGTTGTATGGAAACCAATTTGACAATAAACTATTTAAAAAAAAAACAATGAAAAGCAGGAAAAAAAAAGACTTCCTTTCAAAACTTCCTTTAGAATTAGAATTCTGTAGAATCATCCAGGTTCATTGTTATGTGCCCTGCTATTGTTCTAGAATAAGCCATTTATTCAAAGAT
>NC_043717.1:66372196-66380208 GCF_006229205.1 Suricata suricatta | reverse complement strand
AATGCTGATGCCTAGGAGCACATGTACCCCAATGTTCATAGCAGCAATGGCAACAATAGCCAAAACGTGGAAGGAGCCTAAATGTCCATCACCTGACGAATGGATCAAGAAGATGTGGTATATATTCACGATGGAGTACTACATGGCAATGAGAGGGAATGACATATGGCCCTTTGTAGGAAAGTGGATGGACCTTGAGGGTATCATGCTGAGCGAAGTAAGCCAGGCAGAGAAGGACAGATACCACATGTTTGCACTCGTAGGTCTCACAGGAAAATAGGAGAGACCTAATGGAGAACACGGCGGAGCAGAGGAGAGAGAGAGAGTTGGGGAGAGAGAGGGATGCAAAACTTGAGAGACTATTGAATGCTGAAAATGAACTGAGAGTTGAAGGGGAAGGGGGAGAGGGGAAAAGAGGTGGTGGTGATGGTGGAGGGCACTTATGGGGAAGAGCACTGGGTGTTGTATGGAAAACAATTTGACATTAAAATATTATGGAAAAAACAAAAGAGAAACACACTGGAGCAGTTTTGATTGGGATTGCATAGTCAACCGACAGAATGGGAATAGACAGTTGCAAATGACATATCGGTTAAAGGGCTTGTATCCAAAATCTACAAGGAACTCACCAAACTCCACACCCAAAAAACGAATAATCCAGTGAAGAAATGAACAGAATACATGAAAAGACACTTCTCCAAAGAGGACATCCAGATGGCCTACAGACAAATGAAACGACACTCAGCATCACTCATCATCAGGGAAATACAAATCAAAACCACACTGAGATACCACCTCATGCTCGTCAGAGTGGCTAAAATGAACAAATCAAGAGACTATAGATGCTGGCGAGGATCTGGAAAAACCGGCACCATCATACACTGTTGGTGGGAAAGTAAACTGGTGCAGCTGCTGTGGAAAACAGTGTGGAGGTTCCTCAAAAAACCATCAATAGAACTACCTATGAGCCAGCAATAACACTGCTAGGAATTTACTCAAAGAATACAGAAGTGCTGATGCTTAAGAGCACATATACCCCAATGTTCATAGCGGCAGTTTCAACAATAGCCAAATCATGGAAAGGGCTTAAGTGTCCATCACCTGATGAATGGATCAAGAAGATGTGGTATATATACACAATGGAATATTACATGGCAACGAGAAAGAATGAAATATGGCCATTTGTAGGAAAGTGGATGGACCTTGAGGGTGTCACTCTAAGCGAAATAAGTCAGGCAGAGAAGGAAAGATACCATATGTTTTAACTCAAAGGTCTAACAGGAGAAACTTAACAGAGGACCATAGGGAGGGGGAGAGGGAAAGAGTTGGGGAGAGAGAGGGACGCAAATCATTAGAGACTCTTGAATACTGAAAATGAACCGAGGGCTGAAGGGGGAGGGGGAGGGGGGAAGAGGGGGTGATGGTCATGGAGGATGACACTTGTGGAGAAGAGCACTGGGTTTTATATGGGAACCAATTTTATAATTAAGTATATTAAAATATATTCTATAATTTTGAGAAGAATTAATTAAGCATATAGATTAACGTGGAGAAATACATTTTTACCTTTTTGAGTATCCAAATCAGAAGCACAATATGTGTCTACATTTATTTAGCTCTTGTTTGATTTCTTTAATGAATATTTTATGATTAGCATACAGATCCTGGACTTATTTAATTAAGTTTATATTTAAGTATTTCAGTTATTTGAGAACATTTATAAATTGTAGTTTTTAAATCTTCAGTTTCCATGTGATAATTATTAATATATATGTGACTATTTTTGTGTGTTGATCATAACTTAGATAAATTTTCTGAATTCATTAGTTCTGGGAGTTTTTTTATAGATTTCTTGGGATTTTCTATATAGAAAATCATGTCATCTACAAATAAGAACAGATTTACTTTTTCCCTTACAAAAATGTTTTACATTTATCTGTTTCCTTGTCTAAATACCAACAGTATGTTGAATAGAAGTAGTGAGGGCAGCTGGAGTAGGAGTTAAGATGGTGGGGAAGTAGGGACACCCTGAGCTTTCCTTGTTCTTCAAACAAAGGTGTATTGAGGTCAGATTATTTGGAGCAACCAGTAAATAGATCTGCAGAGTGGCAGAAAGATCGCTACAGTTGGAGGGACAGAGTTGGGAAAGTGTGAGGTGTGTGGCTATGAATTGGTGAAGAGAAAAATGGCATCATCGTGGAGGAGAGGGAACCCTTCCTGTGGAAAGACAAAAGACATAGAAAGAGAGAGGGGTTGAGATAGTGTAGCATCTAGGCACATGAGGAAAACGTCTCTGTACACAGATTAAGGAGCAAGAAATACTGAGTGTCCCAATATTTTAGGTAAACAGTTTTTGGAGTTCAAACTCTGAAGTTTTGGTAGACCACGACTTTTTCCAGAGGTGAGCTGTGGTGCATACTCCTGGGGAGGACAGAGCTGGCTCACGAATGCATACCATGGTGTAGAGATCTCCAGGGTGCATGTGGGAAGAACAGGACTCTTCCTGGAGTACTTCTGGGAGAAGGTTTATTGCCTCGCCAAACAAAAGACCTTGCAGAGGCCAGCCAAAGGTCTTTCATCATCACCGTGGAGAGGCACTAGTCCAGAGAAGGGAAGTGAATCCTTGCAGTGCCTGGTCCTTAACGACTGTGGGTTTTGAATCCCAGCTTCATGCCAAAGAAAAAAATGTAGAATAGTGGTGCAGGGCCAGCTGCATGCTCTCCTATTATGTAAGGACTATGTAAACAGCTGGAGCTGAGATCTCTAGTTTGGGGACAAGAGATTGGGTTGGCACCAGTTTACGCTTCAAAACCAATATGGTGGGACTTCAGAGAAAACACAGAAGCTACAGGTGAATGTAGGACCTGCTAACACCAAACCCTGCCCCTGCCTTTGTGCTTGGCAACCTGGTTTACTGGGGAAAGACTGATTCTGAGCCAAGTAAGCCAACATCACCTTGAGAATAGCACAACCATCATTTTGCAGGCACCAACAAACTCCTTTTTTTAATCCTTTTTTTCTCTTGGAATTAGACTCTTAGATTTTTATTTGTTTTTTGTCATTTCATTTTTTTTGAAGTCAGCCTTTCTTATTTTCTTTTGCTTTTGTTTTCCTTTTCCATTTTCCTTTCTTTCTATTTTTTAAAGAATCAGATATTCTTTGTTTGGTTTGTTATCTTCCCTTCCCTTTTATCTTTCCAGGGTTACTTCAACAAACAAATGAAAGCAAACCTAGTTAAAGGTCCAAACATTCAACCACTGCAAGCAAGAGGGACTCTTTCTAGGACTGACAAGTGGAAAAGAGGAGCCAAAATGCAACAGCAGAGTGTACACAACATACACCAAAAACACATCCTGAAGTACCAGGCTCTGGACTCTGTATGACCCCTATCTAATATAGTAATACTCTCAGGTGCAGGAAATATTACAAGCTTTTAAGGCATGCAAAAGATAAAAATTTAGCCAAAAGGACAAGATGGAGGTATGCTCCCCCAAAATAAAGATCAAGAAGAAATCCCAACCAGGGACTTTCTCAAAACAGATATACGGAATATATTTTAACACTAATTTGGATCAACAGTCATAAGAATACCAGCTGAGCTTGAAAACAAATACAGAAGACACCAGAGAAACCCATGCTGCAGAAATCGAAAACCTCAGACCTAGTCATGATGAATTTAAAAATGTTGTAACTGAGATGCAAAATAAACAGGATACAGAAACAGCAAGGGCTAAAGAAGCAGAGGATACAATAGGTGAAATAGAATAAAAAATTATGGAAAATAATGAAGGTGGAAAAAAGAGGGAAAGGAAATTACTAGAATATGAGGGGAGACATAGAGGACTGATTGATTCCATAAAATGATACAATATCCCTATCATATAAGTCCTAGAATAAGAAGAACAAGAAAAAGGAGCAAAAGATTTATTTGAACAAATATAACTGATAACTTGCATTATTATCTGATGAAAGAAGCAAGTATCCAAGTTCAAAAGGCACAGAGAACTCCCTTCAGAATCAACAAAAACAGGTAATTACCATGACATACCATAGTGAAACTTGCAAAATACAAAGATAAAGAGAATTCTGAAAACAACATGGGACAAAAGGTCTTTAACCTACAAGGGTAAGCACATAAGTTTAGAACTACACCTGTCCACAAAAACTTAGCAGGATAGAATGGAGTGGCAGGAAGTAGTCAATACACTGAATATGGAAAACATGCTGTCAAGAAACCTTTATCTAGCAAGCCTGTCATCCGGAATAGGAGGAAAAAAATATGCTCACAGACAAAACTCAAGTAGTCTGTGACCATTATACCAGCCCTCCAGTAAATTTTAAGGGTGACTTGCTGAAAGGAGACAAAAAATAAAAAATAAAAATAAATAAAAAACTAAGCAACAAACGCTACGAAGCACATCACCAGAAGCACGAACTCTACAGCTAACACGTTGGCACGAAATTCATGTCTTTCAATAATTACGCTGAATGTAAATGGACTAAATTGCTCCAAACAAAAGATATAGGGTATCAGCACATACCAAAACACAAGATCCATCTGTATTCTACGAGACTCATTTTAGACCTTAAAGTGATCTGCAGATTGAAAGGGAGGGGATGGAGAACCATCTATCATGATAATGGAGCTCAAAAGAAAGCCAGAGTATCTGGCTTATATCAGACAAACTAGATTTTAAGACCAAAACTGTAACAAAAGATGAGGAAGGGCATTATATAATAATTAATGGGTTTATCCGTCAAGAAGAGCTAAAATTGTACATATTTATGCCTCCAATTTAAAGGTCCCCAAATATATAATTCAATTAATCATAAACATAAAGAAACTCATTGATAAAAGGAAGGAAATCTTCCAAAGTCATTCTATGAAACCAACGTTACTTTGATTCCAGATCCAGCCCATGATCCGACTGAAAAGGAGAATTACAGTTTAATATCCCTGATTAACCTGGATGAAAAATTCTCAAGAAGATATTGGCAAATCAAATTCAACAGTACATTAAAAGAAATATTTACCATGATCAAGTAATACTTTTCTCCTGGGCTGCAGGTCTGTCTCAATATTCACAAATTGATCAATGCAATACACGATATCAATAATAAAAGAAAGAATAAGAACCATATGATCCTTCCAATAGGTGCAGAAAAGGCATTTCATAAAATATAGCATCCTTCTGTGTTTAAACTCTCAAGACAGTAGGTATAGAAGGAATGTATTACTTCTATAATGTATAATACAAGAAAGTTATGCTAAGCAAAATAAGTCAGAGAAAGACAAATAACTCATATTTTCTCTCATATATACAACTTAATAAACACAACAGATGAACATAAAAGAAGGGAAAGGAAAAGAAGAAACAGAGAGGGAAGCAAACCATAAAGGACTCTTTTTTTTTTAAGAGTATAAAATAGTTTTTATTTTTATTTTTTTTTCCATAATATTTTATTGTCAAATTGTTTTCCATACAACACCCAGTGCTCTTCCCCTCAAGTGCCCTCCACCATCACCTCTTAAATACTGAGAGCAGACGGAGGGTTGCTGGAGGGCAGGTGTTTGGGAAGGTGAGCTAGATGGGTGATGGGCATTAAGGAGGGCACTTGTTGGGGTTGGCACTGGGTCTTATGTGTAAGTGATGAATCACTGGGCTCTGTTGCCGAAAACAATACTACTCTGTATGTTAACTAACTTGAATTTAAATAAATTAAAAAAGTAAAAAAAAATATGTTCTCCCTGAAAAAAGTAGTGACAGCAAATAATCTTTCAATGATCCTGATTTTAGGGTGCACACATTAACTATTTCATCATTACGTGTGATGTTAGCTGTAGGTTTTGACAGATGCTCTTATTAAAATTAGCAAGCTCTTCTCTATCCTTAGTTTTCTGAGTTTTTAAAATAATGAATATTAGATTTCTATCAATAGCCATTTCTGCTTCAGTTGAAATGAATATGATATTTATTTTGTAGCCTGTCTATATGGTATGTCACATTGATTGATTTTTAAATTTTTTATTTAAATTCTAGTAACAACATATAGTGTAATATTAGTTTCAGGTGTACAATTTAGTTATTCAACACTTATATAGATCATTCAGTGCCCATCACAACAAATGCACTCCTTAATCCCCATCATCTATTTTATCCATGCCCCACCCACTCCTTCTCATATCTATCATTTTTCTCTATAGTTAGGAGCCTGTTTCTTCATTTGCCTGCCCCCTTTTTTTCCTGATGCTCATTTGCGTTTTTCTTAAATTACATATGTGAGTGAAATCATGATATTTTTCTTTCCCTGACTGACTTATTTCACTTAGCATAACACTAATCAATATCTAGCTCCAACCACATCAATGCAAGTGCCAAGACTTTATTCTTTTTTATGGTGGAATAATATTCCATTGTATATAACTATACCACTCCTTCTTAGTTGTTCATCTGTCCATTGACACATGCACTGTTTCCATAGTTTGGCTATTGTAGGTAATGCTACTATAAATATTGAGGTGCATGTATCTCTTTGAATTTGTATTTTTGTCTTTTTTTGGGTAAATAACCACTAGTGAAATTGCTGGATTGTAGGATAGTTTTATACTTAACTTTTTGAGGAATCTGTATACTATTTTCCAAAGAGGCCACACCAGTTTGCATTCCCACCAAAAGTGCAGGAGGGTTCACTTTTCTCAATATCCTTCCCACCACCTGTTGTTTCTTGGGCTCATTATAGCCATCTGGACAGATGTGAGGTGATATCTCCTTGTAATTTTGATTTGTATTTCCCTGATGGTGAGTGATTTAGAACATCTTTTCATGTGTCTGTTGGCCATCTGGATGTTTTCTTTCGAAAAAATGTCTATTCATGTTTTCTGATGATTTTTTAAATGGGATTATTTTGAGGGGTATTGAGTTTTATAAGATCTTTATAATTTGTAATCCTAATCCTTTATCAGATACGTCACTTGAAAATATCTTCTCCCATTCTATAGGATGCCTTTTAGTTTTGTTGATTGTTTCCTTTGCTGTGAATAAGTTTTTCTTTAGATGAAGTCCCAATAGTTTATTGTTGCTTTTGTATCTTTTGCCTCAGGAGACATACCTAGTAACAGGCTGCTACAGCGGATGTCAAAGGAGTTGCTGCCCGTGTTCTTCTCTAGGATTTTAATAGTTACATGACTCCCATTGAGGTTGTTAATCCATTTTTTTCTCTTTTTGTCTTAGATTTTTAGTTTTTATTTGTTTATTCATATATATGTGCTCTGCTAGGGTTTGAGATTGTGCTTTTTCTAGTTTGTTGAAATAGGCCTGGATTGCAATTAACTTTCCTCTTAAGACTGCCTTTTCTGTGTCCCAGAGAGTTTGAATTGTTGTATTCTCATTTCATTTGTCTTCATATATTTTTTAATTTCCTCTCTAATTGCCTGGTTCGTCCAAACATTCTTTAGTAGGGTAGTTTTTAACCTCCACATTTTTGGAGGTTTTCCAGACTTCTTCCTGTGGTTGATTTCGAGTTTCATAGCATTGTGATCTGAAAGTCTGCAAGGTATAATCTCAATTCTTTTGTATTTATGGAGAGCTGTTTTATGACCCAGTATGTGATGAATCTTGGAGAATGTGCCATGTGTACTCGAGAGGAAAGTAAATTCCCTAGCTTCAGGACACAGAGATCTAAATATATATGTTTGTTTACTTTTAATTTACATCCAAATTAATTAGCATATAGTGAAATAATGATTTTGGGAGTAGACTCCAGTGATTCATTCCCTATATGTAACACTCAGTGCTCATTCCCACAAGTGTCCTCCTTAATACTTCTTTTTTTTTTCTCCATAATATTTTATAGTCAAATTGTTTTCCATACAACACCCAGTGCTCTTCCCCATAAGTGCCCTCCACCATCACCACCACCTCCCTTCCCCCCTCCCCCTTCCCCCTCAACCCTCAGTTCATTCTCAGCATTCAATAGTCTCTGAAGTTTTGCATCCCTCTCTCTCCCCAACT
>NC_043717.1:66368941-66372096 GCF_006229205.1 Suricata suricatta | reverse complement strand
TGCTGAGTGAAGTAAGCCAGGCAGAGAAGGACAGAAACCATATGTTTGCACGCATAGGTCTAGCAGGAAAACAGGAGAGACCTAATGGAGAACCAGGGGGGAGCGGAGGAGGGAGAGAGAGTTGGGGAGAGAGAGGGATGCAAAACTTGAGAGACTATTGAATGCTGAGAATGAACTGAGAGTTGAAGGGGAAGGGGAGGGGGGAAAAGAGGTGGTAGTGATGGTGGGGAAGAGCACTGGGTGTTGTATGGAAAACAATTTGACAATAAAATATTATGGGGGAAAAAAAGAAGATGTGGTGTATATATACACAATAGAGTATTACACGGCAATGAGAAAGAATGAAATCTGGCCATTTGTGGGAAAGTGGATGAACCTCGAGGGTGTTATGCTAAGCGAAATAAGTCAGGCAGAGAAGGACAGATACCATATGTTTGCACTCATAGGTCTAACAGGAGAACAGAAGAAACCTAATGGAGGACCAGGGGGAGGGGAAGAGGGAAAGAGAGTTGGGGAGAGAGAGGGACACAAAACTTGAGAGACTATTGAATGCTGAAAACAAACTGAGGGTTGAAGGGGGAGGAGGGGAAAAGAGGTGGTGGTGATGGAGGAGGACACTTGTGGGGTAGAGCACTGGGTGTTGAATGGAAACCAATTTGACAATAAACTACTTTAAAAAATAAAAATTTAAAAAACTTTAAAAATACAGAGATGGGGTGCCTGGGTGGCTCAGTCGGTTAAGCGTCTGGCTTCCGGCTTTGGCTCAGGTCATGATCTCAAGGTTCGTGGGTTCGAGCACCACGTCAGGCTCTGTGCTGACAGCCAGCTCAGAGCCTGGAGCCTGCTTCGGATTCTGTGTCTCCTTCTCTCTTTGACCCTACTCTGCTCGTGCTGTCTCTCTCTGTCTCTCAAAAATAAATAAAAAACTTAAAAAAATAAAAAAATAAAAATACAGAGTTCCTTGTCCAAAGTTACAGAGAATTTCAAGATGGTGAATCAGAGCATCGGATCAGGCACAGCCTATGTTGGCTGCAGCAGGCACATGTTGATGAAGCTTCCATTTAATAAAAGAATATTTAAGATAATTTCATTTTGACTTGATCAAGAAAATAATTTCTAAAAAAGACCTTAGAGACAAAATGCATAAAGAGGTAAATTGCTGCTGATGACTTCATCAAAATGCCAGATTTCTTGACATCTGTAGGAACTTCAGATAAAGTTGATGTGGGCGGTATTTTGAAAGAAATTAGCTGTAGTTAGCTGCAGAACTGGAGCCTTAGGTTAAATCTCAGCTTCACAATTTATTGTAAAGCAGGAACATTGATTGGCCCCTATTGAAATTTGCTGAGAATAAACTCTGAGAATTCTCTCCTCACAAGTGTCAACGTATGACACAAGGGATGAATTCATTACCTTCCTGGTGGTGAGCACTCCACAATACATGGAAGTCAAATAATCACACCGTACACTTGACATGTACACAAATATACTGGTTAATTATTCCTCGATAACATGGAGAAACAGCAAAATCACTTAAATAATTTGAGTCCCCATTTTCTTATAAGAAAGAATGACTTTAGTACTTCTCTTACTGGTTGTTTGGAAGAAAAAAAATTGAGCTAACATCTATAAGGAATTCAGAACTAGAAGTGATACAGTGAGCAACAAATAAATTTATTTCCCTTCAATTTATAACATATATATGAATGAGAAATTTTTAATGTGATAAATATACAATGAATTTCTGAAAAGCGACAAGAATGGATCTCAACACAAAGATGGACAGGGTACAAATGTTTATAACTGTTATAAGAAAATTTGAATAGATGTCAGATTACATACATTCCTTGGATGAAGCTCACAGATTAGTGTCACCTAAAGGATTCAGCAATAAGTGAAGATACACATGGGAGAGACCAAGGGCCTTCCTTAGAGAGAAATGTGAGCTTTGGGATCACAATTTTAAAGAAACTCATTTAGTGCTATTACCAACAAGGAACACTCAGGTTTAGAATAAACAAGAGCAGTTCTACTCCTTATTCCATGTCTTTATTTTCCATGTAATCAGAGGAATAAATATGTAGGGTTTTAAAGATTATCATCATTCTTTATGGGTTAATGGAACATAACTGGCCCATATTCCCTACTCAACAATTCCAAATTTCTTTAATTTTATACAAAGTTTTTCCAGGGAAGTCCTCACAATGACAAAGGAAGAAAAGGTAACTGAATTAAGATAACACAGGAGGTCCCTGAAAATTGTGCCATCCATGATTCTGCAACTAAGGAAGAAAGATAGAAAAGAAAAATTTGGAGCAGATGGGGGAGGGGTCAGGGAGGAAGTTGGAACTCAAGGTAGGAACACCCAAGAGGAATTGTCTTGAATTGCAGGTATGGGAAAATACTCTATTTATTTTCACAGCGATCCTGCTCACACCCAGAGGACATTCTCTCAGTGTTTATATGTCTAAGGTCTGTGGCTCCTCAGAGGCAGGAAGAATTTCAGAAGGAGAGAAAGACATTCGTTCATGCTGCAATCCCAATATGAACAATCACTTCAAATATCCTTCTGTGATTTACAGTCACTGGGAGTGTAAACCAGACAGGCTGTGCAGGCTGTGAATCTGACAGTCAGGTAAGACAACGCCTTAGGAATCAGGCTGGGGAGGAGCCCCTATTTTCTGCATGCTTTCTCCTATGCAACTTCAGCACCCAGATCTAGATCTGGTTCCCTGTTTTATGATTGATTCCTCACTGCATTTGTGTATTGTGAAGGCTCTTTATACACTTTTATTGCCATATCTCATTCTCAATTCTGCAGATCTGACTCTAAATATTCTCCAGGGTAAATATGTAATCTCTCAGTATTAAAACTGCAGTGAAATAAATCACTGAAAAAGGACAAGTCCGTTTGGAAATTATCTTTAAATGTGAGGAAAATAGTTTCTCCCTCACATGAATTTTTGATACAATTTTGTTTGGTGACTCAGAGAACCCAAATGGATATTTGTGATATCATTTATATTGTGCACAGGAGAGGTAGGATTAACAGTGCACAAAACACCCATGATCATAACAGAAAACTGCTCTGAATTGCATGGAGCCAGCCATTCATGTAGGCCCTGCACAGATCAGGTGTGTTCTCTAAATTTCTC
>NC_043717.1:66365014-66368841 GCF_006229205.1 Suricata suricatta | reverse complement strand
TGCTGCTATGAACATTGGGGTACATGTGCTCCTATGCATCAGCACTCCTGTATCTCTTGGGTAAATCCATAGCAGTGTTATTGCTGGGTCATAGGGGAGTTCAATTTTTTGAGGAACCTCCACAGTTTTTCATAGTGGCTGCACCAGTTTACATTCTCACGAACAGTGTAGGAGGGTGCCTGTCTCTCCACTTCCTTGCCAGGTTCTATAGTCTGTTGATTCGTTCATTTTAGCCACTCTGACTGGAGTGAGGTGGTATCTCAGTGTGGTTTTGATTTGTATTTCCCTGATGATGGGTGACACTGAGCATCATTGCATGTGTCTTTTGGCCATCTTGTGTCCTCTTTAGAAAAGTGTCTATTCATCTCTTCTGCCCATTTCTTATCCTTGTAGGTTTTGGATACTAGCCCTTTATCTGATATGTCAGTTGCAACTATCTTTTCCCATTCCATTGGTTGCCTATTAGTTTTATTGATTGTTTCCTTTACCATGCAGAAGTTTTTATGTTGATGAGGTCCCAATAGTTCATTTTTGCTCTTGATTGCCTTGCCTTTGGAGATGTGTCAAGTAAGAAATTGCTGCAGGTAAGGTCAAGGAGGTTGGTTCCTCTTTTGTCCTCTAGGGTTCTGATGGTTTCCTGTCTCACATTCAGGTCCTTCATCCATTTTGAGTTTATTTTAGTACAGTGTTAGAAAGTGGTCGTTTCATTCTTCTGCACATGTTACTGTCCCATTCTCCCAGCACCATATGTTAAAGAGGCTGTCTTTTTTTGATTGGATACTCTTTTCTGCATTGTCAAAGATTCATTGACTGTATATTTGTGGGTCCAGTTTTGGGTTCTCTATTCTATTCCATTGGTCTAGGTGTCTGTTTTTGTGCCAATACCATACTGTCTTGATGATGACAGCTTTGTAGTGGAGGCTAAAGTCTGGGATTGTGATCCCCCCCCCCTGTTTTAGTTTTCTTTTTCAATATTAGTTTGGCTATTTGGGGTCTTTTGTGGTTCCATGCTAATTTTAGGTTTCTAGTTTTGGGAATAATTCTGGTGCAATTTTGATTGGGATTGCATTGAATGTTATATTGCTTTGGGTAGAATTGACATTTTAACAATATTTATTTTTCTGATCCATGAGCACGGAATGTTTTTCCATTTTTTGTGTCTTCATTTTCATTCATAAGTTTTCTATAGTTTTCATCATACAGGTCTTTTACTTCTTTCGTTAGGTTTATTCCTAGGCATTTTATGGATTTTTTGTTCAATTGTGGATGGGATCAGTTTCTTGATTTCCCTTTTGTTGCATTATTGGTGTATAAAAATGCAACCAATATATGTACACTGATTTTGTACCCTGCAACTTTACTGAATTCATGGATCAGTTCTAATAGGCTTCTGGTAGAGTCTGTTGGGTTTTCCATGTCATGTCATCTGCAAAAAGTGAAAGTTTGACTTCTCTTTCCCAATTCTGATGCCTCATATTGCCTTTTCTTATCTTATTGCTGATGCTAAAATGTCCAGCACTATGTTAAATAAGAGTGAGAGTGGACTTCCTTGTCGTGTTCCTGATCTCAGGGGAAATGCTCTCAGTTTTTCACCATTGAGGATGATATTAGTCGTGGGCTTTTAATAAATGACTTTTGTGATTCTTAAGTAAGTTCCTTCTATCCTGACTTTCTCAAGTGTTTTTATTTTATATTTTTAATAGTTTATTTTCAAATTGGATTCCATATAACACTCAGTGCTTCTCCCCACAAGTGCCCCACACCATGACCATCACCCCTTTCCCTCCCTCCCCTTCCCAATTCAGTTCATGATTCGTTTTCAGTATTCAGTAGTCTCTCATGATTTGTGTCCCTCACTCTCCCCAGCTCTCTTTTGCCCTTTCCCTCCCTATGGTCCTCTGTTAGGTTTCTCCTGTTAGACTTATGAGTGCAAACATATGGTATCTGTCTTTCTCCGTCTGACTTATTTCGCTTAGCATGACACCCTCAAGGTCCATCTGCTTTGCCACAAATGGCCAGATTTCATTCTTCCTCATTGCCATATAGTACTCCATTGTATATATATATACCACATCTTCTTGATCCACTCATCAGGTGATGAACATTTAGGCTCCATGATTTGGCTATTGTAGAAACTGCCGCTATGAGCATTGGGGTACATGTGCTCCTATCAATCAACCCTTCTGTATCCTTTGGGTAATCCCTAGCAATGCTATTGCTGGGTCAAAGGGGAGTTCTATTGATAGTTTTTTGAGGAGTCTCCACACTGTTTTCCAGAGCGGCTGCACCAGTTTACATTCCCACTAACAGTGTAGGAGGCTGCCTCTTTCTCCACACCCTCACCAGCATCTATATTCTCTTGATTTGTTCATTTTAGTGACTCTGACCGGTGTGAGGTGGTATCTCAGTGTGGTTTTGATTTGAATTTCCCTGATGATGACTGATGCTGAGCATCGTTTCATGTGCCTGTTGGCCATCTGGATGTCCTCTTTGGAGAAGTGTCTATTCTGGTCTTCTGCCCTTTTCTTCACTGGATTATTCATTTTTCAGGTATGGGGTTTAGTGAGCTCCTTGTATATTTTGGATACTAGCCCTTTATCTGATATGCCATTTGCCACTATCTTTTCCCATTCTGTCAGTTGCCTTTTTTTTTTTTTATTGTTTCATTTGCCTTGCAGAAGCTTTTTATCGTCATGAGGTTCCAATAGTTCATTTTTTGTTCTTGATTCCCTTGTCTCTGGGGATGTGTCTAGCAAGAAATTGCTGCGATTGAGGTCTAGGAGGCTATTTTCTGCTTTCTCCTCAAGGGTTTTTATGGTTTCCTGTCTCACATTGAGGTTCTTTATCCATTTTAAGTTTATTTTTGTGAATGGTGTAAGAAAGTGGTCTAGTTTCATTTTTGTACATGTTGCTGGCCAGCTCTCCCTACGCCACTTGTGGAAGAGGCTGTCTTTTTTCCATTGGAGGCTCTTTCCTGCTTTGTCAAAGATTAATTGACCGTACATTTGTGGGCCCAGCTCTGGGCTCTCTATTCTATTCCATTGGTCCAGGTGTCTGTTTTTGTGCCAATACCATACTGTCTTGTTGATGACAGCTTTGTAGTAGAGGCTAAAGTCTGGGATTGTGATGCCTCCCGTTTTGGTTTTCTTCCTCAATTTTACTTCGGCTATTCAGGGTCATTAGTGGTTCCCTACAAATTTTAGGGTTGTTTGTTCTAGTTTGAGAAGAATGCGGGTGCAGTTTTGATTGGGATTGCATTGAATGTGTAGATTTCTTTAGGTAGTAATGACACTTTAACAATATTTATTCTTTTGATCCATGATCATTGATTGTTTTTCCATTTCTTTGTGTCTTCTTCAATTTCCTTCATAAGTCTTCTATAGTTTTCAGCATACAGGTCTTTTACATCTTTGGTTAGGTTTATTCCTAGGCATTTTATGGTTTTTCATGCAATTGTGAATTCTTAATAAAAACCTCGAGAAAATTGGGATAGAAGGAACTTACTTAAACATCATAAAAGCCATTTATGAAAAGCCCACAGCTAATATCATCCTTAATGGGGAAAAACTGAGAGCTTTCCCCCTGAAATCAGGGACACGACAGGGATGTCCACTCTCACCACTGTTGTTTAACATAGTGCTGGAAGTCCTAGCATCAGCAATCAGACAACGAAAGGAAATAAAAAGCATCAGAATCAGTAAAGATGAAGTCAAACTTTCCCTTTTCGCAGATGACATGATACTCTACCTGGAAAACCCGGCAGACTCCATCAGAAGCCTACTAGAACTGATCAATGAATTCAGTAAAGTTGCAGAGTATGAAGTCAA
>NC_043717.1:66363685-66364914 GCF_006229205.1 Suricata suricatta | reverse complement strand
AGCTGGTCATAAGATTAATCGCTGGGGTCGAGAAAAGCATCAAAGAATCAACTGATGAGTTAAAAAAGGCTATAGGTGAGGTGAATAACAAACTGGAGGCAGCCACCTCAAGGATTGACGAGGCAGAGAGAAGAATAGGTGAATTAGAAGATATAGTTCTAGCAAAAGAGGAAGCTGAAAAAAAGAGAGAGAAATTAATGCAGGAGCAGGAAAGGAGAATTTGAGATCTGAGTGATACAATCAAATGGAACAACATCCGGCTCATAGGAATTCCTGAAGAGGAAGATAGAGAGAAAGGGCCTGAAGGGATACTTGACCAAATTATTACTGAGAATATCCCAAATCTGGGAAAAGAAATAGACATTCAAATTCAAGAGGCACAAAGAACCCCCTTAAGATGTAATTTGAATCGGCCTTCAGCACGACATATCATAGTGAAACTGGCAAAATATAAAGATAAAGAGAGAATTGTGAAAGCAGCTAGGAAGAAAAGGGCCCTCATATACAAAGGGAAACCTATCAGAGTGGTTACAGACCTATCGAATGAAACTTGGCAGGCCAGGAAGGAATGGCAGGAAATCTTCAATGAGATGAGCAGAAAAAATTTACTGCCAAGAATCCTCTACCCAGCAAGCCTGTCTTTCAAATTAGAAGGAGACATAAAGGTTTTCTCAAATAAACAAAAATTGAGAGCATACATGACCACCAAACCAGCCCTACCGGAAATCCTAAAAGGGACTCTATGAGGGAAAGATCGCAAAGAATACAAGGTGCCAAAGACACCACTATAAATATGAATTCTAGGGAGAACACAATGACTCTAAACCCATATTTTTTGATAATAACATGGAATGTAAATGGACTGAATGCTCCAACCAAACGACACAGGGTAGCAGAATGGATCAAAAAACAAAACCCATCTATTTGCTGTCTACAAGAGATGCATTTTTGACCGGAAGACACCTACAGGTTGAAAGTAAAGGGATGGAGAAATATCTATCAGGCAACTGGAAGCCAAAAGAAAGCTGGGGTAGCCATACTAATATCAGACAAACTGGACTTTAAAGTAAAGGCAGTAAACGACACAGGGTAGCAGAATGGATCAAAAAACAAAACCCATCTATTTGCTGTCTACAAGAGATGCATTTTCAACCGGAAGACACCTACAGGTTGAAAGTAAAGGGATGAAGAAATATCTATCAGGCAACTGGAAGCCAAAAGAAAGCTGG
>NC_043717.1:66353893-66363585 GCF_006229205.1 Suricata suricatta | reverse complement strand
TCCCCACCCCCAGTCAGGATCACGATTGCAATGGGGGAAAGGAGAAAAACAAAAAGCAAAAAACCGAGTCTCTCTTAGTTTCCGATAGCTTTGCTCAAGACGCTGTGCGCTGCTGGAAATGTGCTGGGAGCTCCTACATTCTAAGCAGCGCGCGCCCCGGGCCTCCACCCACCACCGACTCTTTGTTGAGGGTCCCGTCGGTGCACGCCTTATTTCTTCCCTGTGGGGACCCAGGATTCGCGCAGTCCGTGCAGGGGGTGAGGTGTGCCGTGGAAATGTGGTCCGTGGTCCCGTTCCCAAAACCAAGTTTGAATTGCTCCCGCCTGGCGCAGTCTCCGCTCAGGCCGCTTCCCGCCGCGGAGTGCACCTCTCCAGAGCAGCCACTTCTCACAGCCACAGACGCCTCTGATTCCCCGCTGAGATGGCTTAGGGCTGGGGGCTAGTCCTTCTCTTGCGCCCCGCTACCCAGCAGTTATCTATGGAGTGGGTTTCTGTCTCCAAGCGCAGCCAAGCGTTCTATACCTCTTCCCCAGAGACAGTTCTATGAGCCTGTTCCAACTCTGTTTCTTCCCTTTGTCTCTCGGGCACCCAGCGCTTGCGCCATGTAGGGCTGGGGATCTTACCTACCCTGCCCGTCCCGGGCTGGCCCGTTTTCAGATCTCCCCCGTTCGCCCCCACTCACTCAGGTATCCTTGAGGTTCTATTCCTTCTGGAGTTCATATTTTCTCCTTCCACTCTCGCAGATGAGCGTAATATCCTTCTCAGTTCAATAAATGGTGTGGACGGAGTTTACAGAGCTCCCTTCCTCTCTGCCATCTTGGTTGCACCCCCTATTGAGTGTATTTAACTAATAAACAGTTCACAATATTTATCTCAATATTATGAAAATAATATATACTGATTTAAAACATAATGGATTATATGGAGCAAAAATAAACGTTTTCAATACCTGCAACATCATATCCCAATATGTGCCTCCAAAATATCTCTCATTTTCATTTCACATTTTCCCACATTTATTTGTGCATATCTAAGTGTATAATTTCACTTGAATAATTGTTTTATATGAAAAAGATAATCTACATTTTGTTCTGCAACATTCCTTGATTATTTATCAATATACCATAGAGATATCATCACATGCAGCACTATATCATCTTTTAAATTAATCTGTAAAATTTCATTTTATGGATATGCCATTATTTATTTAACAAGCCCTGTACTCATGGATATTTGAGTTACTTCTGTTTTTTTTTCAGGATTTTAGTAATGAAAATTATTTTCATATGCAAAGATGTTTGTGACATATATCTGAGGCTGAATAGGTGAGTCAAAGACTATATTAACTTCTAATGAAATAAATACTTAAAATGAAATGTCCAAATCATAAAAATTATCATTTCTTAGTATAGGTGTTTTATACCCAAATCCTCAAGAATAACAAATATTATTGCTCTTTCTGAATTTAAGATCTAAAAAATATATTTTATTATGTTTAATTTTTATTTATCTAATTATTAACTTTATTGATATGTTTTATGTGTTCATTCATATGCTATTGATATTCCCTCTTTTTTGAATTGTTTCTATATTTTTCTGATTTCCTTTTTGGTTTTTCTTGTTGGATTATTTATATGTTATTGGCAATCCTATTTTATCTTCTAGATATATAATGAATATTTTCACCAGCACCATCATTTTCTCTTTAAGTGTATTTTGTTGTTTCCCATAAAACAGAAGTTTCAAATTGATTATATCCTAAAATCAGTTCTTTTTTCCTTCATATTTTCTGGGTTTCAAGTGTTGCTCAGACACAATTTCCTCTAATATAGGTTCATATCATAAGAATGTCTTTTTTTTTTAAATAGTTTATTGTCAAATTGGTTTCCATATAACACCCAGTGCTCTTCCCCTCAAGTGCCCTTTTCCATCACCACCATCTTTTTCCCCCCTCCCCCTTCCCCTTCAATGCTTAGTTCGTTTTCACTATTCAATAGTCTCTCAAGTTTTGAGTTCCTCTCTCTCCCCAAATCTCTTTCCCTTTTCCCCTCCCCCTGGTCCTCCATTAGGTTTCTCCTGTTCTCCTGTTAGACCTATGTGTGCAAACATATGATATCTGTCCTTCTTTGTCCTGACTTATTTCACTTAGCATGACACGCTCGAGTTCCATCCACTTTCCTACAAATGGCCAGATTTCATTCTTTCTCATTGCCATGTAATACTCCATTGTATATATATACCACATCTTCTTGATCCACTCATTGGGTGATGGACATTTGGGCTCTTTCCATGATTTGGCTATTGTTGACAGTGTTACTATGAACATTGGGGTCATGTGCTCCTACGCATCAACACTTCTTGATCCCTTGGGTAAATCCCTAGCAGGGCTATTGCCGGGTCACAAGGGAGTTCTATGGATAGTTTTTTGAGGAACCTCCACACTGTTTTCCAGAGCGGCTGCACCAGTTTACATCCCCACCAAGAGTGCAGGAGGGTGCTCGTCTCTCCACATCCTCGCCAGCATCTATAGTCTCTTGATTCTTTCATTTTAGCCACTCTGACTGGCGTGAGGTGGTATCTCAGTGTGGTTTGATTTGTGTTTCCCTGATGATGACTGATGTTGAGCATCATTTCATGTGCCTGTTGACCATCTGGTTTTCCTCTTTGAGAAGTGTCTGTTCATGTCTTCTGCCCATTTCTTCACAGGGTTATTTGTTTTTTGGGTGTGGAGTTTGGTGAGTTCCTTTTAGATTTTGCATATTACCCCTTTAAAACCCAACATATGGGGCATACCAAAGGGATACAGGAAACTACCTGAAATAGCTGGAACAATTTGAGCAACATAATGAAGTAGTGATGGATTATAAGCCAAAGCTTAAAAATATATAGGACTTTGAGTTGACATAAATGAACTATTAATGAATACATAAATGGAAGAGAATAGTCAGATCTTTCATATGGAGACTTCCAAATAATGTACATAGATATTCTCCTCATCAAGGTGGAACTTAAAACTTCTCTCCAACCATCATTCTCTGCAGAGAGTAGGCTGAAATTATTGACCTACTTCCAAAGAATAGAGTGTGAAAAAGGCAAAAAAATTTAAGTTTTTAGTGAAGAAATATAACAACCAAGGGCTCAGTGTTAACATAACCAGTGACAATTCATGTAGATAATTAATCAGGTCCCCCTAAATATGATAGAAGGAGAAAATTTTACTTCCATGACATTTTCCCCTAAAACTTATAGCATCCTTAAAATTAAAATTAATTTTTTACTATCTTTTAGAGAGACCGTATGAAAATGGGGTAGAGGGGAGGGAGAGAGAGAGAGAGAGAGCGAGAGCGAGAGCGAGAGCGAGAGCGAGAGAGAGAGAGAGAGAGAGAGAGATTCTTAAGCAGATTCCACACACAGCACAAAACCCAACTTGAGGATTCATCTCACAACCCTGGGAACATGACTTGAGCTGAAATTAAGAATTGGATGCTCAACTGACAAAACTATCCAGACACCCCTATACCAGTCTATTTTAAGAAGCAGGCAAACCAGGGCACCTGAGTGGCTCAGTCAGTTAAGCATCTGACTTCGGCTCAGGTCATGATCTCACGGTTCATATGTTCAAGCCCCTCGTCGGGCTCTGTGCAGATCTCTAGCTCAGAGCCTGGAGCCTGCTTCAGATCCTGTGTCTCCCTCTCTCTCTGACCCTCCTGCTGTCTCATGTGGTCTATGTCTCTCAAAAGTAAATAAAAAACATTTAAAAATTTAAGAAAAAAGCAGGCAAACCAAAATTAAGGGACATTCTGGAAAATATTATTACTCTTCAAAACTACTCAGATCATGAAAAACAAGAAATGTCTGTAGAAATTCTCATAGATCAGAGGAGATTAAGACATAATAACCAAATAAAATGTAGTATCCTGGGTAATAATTTGCAACTGAAAAAAAAGATATTAGGTGGCAACATAGGAAACTAAATAAATGATGGACTTTGGATAATTATAATGTACCAGTTTTAATTTTTGGTTTGATATGTCATGTAAAATGCTTTAAAATGAAAAACTGAGGGGCAACTGGGTGGTTCAGTCGGTTAAGCATCTTGCTTCAGCTCAAGTCTTGGTCTCATGGTTCGTGGGTTCGAGCCCCATGTCGGGCTCTGTGCTGACAGCTAGCTCAGAGCCTGGAGCCTGCTTCAGATTCTGTGTCTCCCTCTCTCTCTCTGACAATCCCCCGCTCATGCTGTCTCTCTCTGTCTCCCAAAAATAAATAAAAATGGAAACTTTAAAAAAAATAAATAAAATGAAAAACTGAGTGATATTAAAAATTCTGTAATATTTTTCTAGGTTTTCTGTAAATTTTAAATTTTTTCTAAATAA
The DNA here is from genome assembly GCF_006229205.1 of Suricata suricatta. NCBI lineage: Eukaryota > Metazoa > Chordata > Mammalia > Carnivora > Herpestidae > Suricata > Suricata suricatta. Next base: position 66,359,212 of record NC_043717.1, on the reverse strand, counting down.
AATATGAAAATATTTATTTTAAAAATATTATTTATCAACATCCTCTCACCTCTCTTCTCCATGTTGTTTCTCTCTCTCTTTCTCTCTCTTTCACATGCACACGTCTTTTGACTAGTTTGCAAGTTTGAAATCCCTGCAACAATATAGAAATTATGAATGCTATGAAAATGTTAACTGTTTACATTGTTTAGTCAAACTACAAGTGACTGCTTGAATCCATATTTTAAACTTTTCAACCTGCTCTTTTGGTGTAGTGTAGCACCTTAAAATTTCTTATGAAGATATCTTAGTTTTGGTCAAATACTGTATGATTTTCTTTCAGTCATGAGAGTTTTCAAAAAAGTTATTATTGCTGAAAAAGTAAGATTTAAGGCTTACAAAACTAAACATAATCTCAATTGCAAATTGGATAGTGTGCTCATAACCTAACTCTTTAATAGACTGAACTGATTTGAATCTTCACATATATCTGTGATATTTAATTAAAATTTCCTAGAAAGGCATTTTTAACAAATATTATTACAGTGATTTACACATTCAATGCAATCTTTATAAAAATAACAACAGTGTTTTTCAAAAAGCAAGAGCAAGCAACTCTAAAATTTGTATGGAACCAGAAAAGATCCCTAATAGCCAAAGTAATGTTTAAAAAGAAAAACAAAGCTGGAGGCATCACAATTCCAGACTTCAAGCTGTACTACAACTCTGAAAACATCTAGGCAATATGGTACCAGCAAAAAATCAGGCACATAGATCAACGGAATAGAGGACTGAGACATGGACCCACTGGTATATGGTCAACTAATCTTTGACAAAGCAGGAAAGGATATCCAATGGAAAAAAGACAGTCTCTTCAACAAATGGTTTTGAGAAAACTAAACAGCGACATGAAGAATAATGAAACTGGACCACTGTCTTACCCCAGATACAAAAATAAATTAAAAATGGATGAAAGACTTAAGTGTGATAGAGGAAATAATCAGAATTATAAAGGACACAGGCAGAAATTTCTTTGACCTCAGCCATAGCAACTTCTTATGAGATGTGTCTCTAGAGGCAAAGGAAACAAAAGCAAAAATCAGCTATTGGGATTTCATCAAAATAAAAAGCTTCTGCACAGTGAAGGAAATAATCAGCAAAAGTAAAAAGAAACCTACAGAATGGGAGAAAATATTTGCAAATGACGTATCAGATAAAGAGTTATCATCTAAACTCTATAAGGAAGTTACCAAATTCAAAACCCAAAATACAAGTAATCCAGTTAAGAAGTGGGCAGGGAAGACATTTCTCCAAAGAAGACATACAAATGGCTAACAGACACATGAAATGTGCTGAGTATCACTCATCATTAGAGAAACACAAATCAAAACCACAATAAAATACCACCTCACACATGAAAGAATGGTTAAAATGAAAAACTTAGGAAACAACAAATGTTGGCGAGGATGAGAAGAAAGTGTAACCCTCTTACAACTGTGTTAAGAATAAATGCAAACTGGTGCAGCCACTCTCCAAAACAGTGTGGAGTTTCCAAAGAAAGTTAAAGACAGAGCTCCGTTATGACCCAGCAAGTGCACTACTAGGTATTTATTCAAAGGATACAAATATAGTGATTTAAAGGGATTTGAACCCCAATGTTTATAGCAGTACTATCAACAATAAACAAATTATGGAAAGGGCCCAAAAGTTCATCAACTTATGAATGGATAAAGAAGTGGTATATAGATACATATATAATAGAATATTACTCAGCCATAGAAAGAATGAAATCTTGTCATTTTCAACAACATCGACGGAACTAGAATGTATTATGTTAAGCAAATAAGTCAGCCAGAGAAAAAGAAATATGTGATTTAACTCATATATGGAATTTGAGAAACAAAACAAATGAACCCTATATAGGGGAAGGGAAGGAAAATTAGATAAAAACAGAGAGGGAGGCAAACCATTATTGACTCTTCTTTTATTTTTTAATGGCTTACTTACTTTTGAGAGAGAGAGAGAGAGGAGAGAAAGAGAGAAAGAGAAAGAGAGAGGCATGGTGTGAGCAGGGGAGGGTCAGAGAGAGAGGGAGACACAGCATCTGAAGACAGGCTCAAGGCTCTGAGCTAGATATCAAGATATCAGCACACAGCCTAACATGGGGCTCGAACCCACAACCATGAGATCATTACCTGAGCCGAAGCCAGACGCTCAACCAACTGAGCCACTCAAGTGTCCCTAGAGACTGTTAACTGTAGAGAACAAAATGACAGTTGCTGTAGAGAAGATGTGTTGAGGGAAGGGCTAAATGGGTGATTGGCATTAGGGAGAGCACTTCTTGGGATGAGCACTGGGTGTTATATGTAAGGATGAATCAGTAAATTCTACTCCTGAAACTAATATTAAACTGTATATTAACTCACTTGAATTTAAATAAATCTTGAGAGAAAAAAATCCAAGAAATAAAACTAAAATTTAAGTCTTTGTAGTGTATATATTCAAAAGTAATATATGAAAATCAGATGTTTTAGTGAGTACTTGAAAGTACTTAGGATTGAGAATCCTGGCTTACTGAAGTAAAACTGTCACAACTTGGTTCTGAGGTCATCACTTCTGCAGTTAAGAAGTAGAATTTTAATTTTAATGAGCTGGCCTCTCCGGTAACAGTGGCATTAACCATTTTCCTAAGACTGCCAGCCAGACCTCTAATTAATACTAATTGTGTTGGTGCTTTTGGGCATATCCGACACAGTTCACTAAGGGTAGAACACAAAGCACTGACTCATTTCATTTTGCTTTTTAAGTAGTCTCAAAATAGTAATGACCCACAGTATCTACTTCCCTGGCTAAAATTTGATTTAGTGACTTTGAAAAAGCAAAAGACTGTATCTCCATTTAAGAATTCCCACCCAGCTGTCTTGGTGAATTGAGTCATGCTTTATTCAAGTATGCTGAGAATCTGTTCACACAGAGTTGATCCAGAAGTGATGTGTCTGCAGCTTTCATATCACTTTTTCTTAAAATCTTTAAAGTTTATTCACTTTTCAGAGACAGAGACAGGTCATGAGGCCAGGAGGAGCAGAGAGAGAGGGAGACACAGAACCCAAAGCAGGCTCCAGGTTCTGAGCTGTCAGCACAGAGCCCGATGTAAGCTTCAAACTCACAGACTGTAAATCATGACCTGAGCCGAAGTTGGACGCTTAACCAACTGAGCCACCTAGATGCCCCTTGACTTTTTTGTTTAATCAAGGACTAAATATTTATTTTTCAGTTAATTCCCATTATGCAACAACAATTGAATTCTGCCCTATTCTTGATGAATCATATTGGATTATATTGCTCTAGGTAAATTGAGTCTTATCATTCCTTGGTGTATGAAAGCAGTGGGCCAAATATTGAATATATGACCATTTTATTAGATAAGGGTCATATTTTCTCTCCATTCCCCTGTCATGTGCATCCCAATGGAAGGAGGTGAGTTAAATAACAATTATTTGTGCTTCAGTTTTTTTTAAATAAACTTATCATTCAGTTTCTAACAATGAAGTCAAGAATTTTATAAGGACTTTCACTTCATCATTAAAACCACTACATCGCAAGTCGAGAACATTTTCATTGGTGCTGCATTTGTTCCACTGGAGCTGAAGAGTCTGAAGTGGGCAGAATTGTTTGTATGGGCAAATATGACACAGAAGGTATCGACCCAAATAAGATTGGAGAACAGCAATCCATCCAGATCACAATGCCCTTCATTGGCTTTGGGACCTTCGATATGGTATGGCAAGTCAAGTTCTACAACTATCACAAGCAAGATCACTTCCAGTGTGAAAGACCATTCTCCGTCATTGAATATGAATGCAAGCCCAAAGAAACGCTCAACCTCATGCGGGTGAACAGAGTCCTTCCTCTGAAGATGGTGTTTTCTGATGTTGCTGGACTATATCTTTAAAAATCTACTTTTGGATAACACAGCACATGCTTTCACCAAAGGCGCACCACACTGTTGCTGTTTCCCATCAGATGCCAATGTCCTACTAGCCTTAATTATTTTGAAAGTGTAATTCCCTTCTGATGCAATATCCCTGACTTAAAAGATTGTGGTGCATCATACACAAGAATACCCCTTTCTGTATTCTGTGTTGGTGTTCCCAGATCTAATTGTTTTTGGCCATGCCATTGATTGCTTGGGAGGAGCTCAGTGGAATTGGCAGACACATTCCATACCTAATGATTCCACTGAATGACTGTTGCATTTTGTGTCCAAGCTGAGTGATTCTCTCTCTTTTTTTTGTTAAATGCTAAATAAACAATTAAAATATATGTGGATTCTCTTTAAAATCTACTATGGTAATATGTAATTTGTAATGTTACCTAGCTTTCAAAGCAGGCTTGTTGAAAAAGCACTACAAACAACAGTGAGTGGGACTCAAATGTTGTGCTTCCTAAAAAGAGTTCAACTTTGGGGGGAAATATTAATGACAAAATAAAATGACAAATATTTAAGAAGTATTTATAGCACATTTAAATTCTTTTAATTAGGAAAAAGGCATTTTTGGAGTCCTCTCTTAACATGACAATAGTTAGGTTACCTCTTTGGCAAATTATTTTAGTGTTCAAACATGCATATGATGAAATTCCCACATTTTCCTTCACTTGAATTATTTAACACTGTATAACACTGTAATGAACTTTTGATATTATTAATAAATATATGGAAAATAAAAAATAAAAGACTTACACATTACCAAATCAACGCAATTGTAGTGAGTTTAAATACCCGTAGCTACAACTTCAGAGAATGTGATGCTTGTTCTGAATTCGATGCAAAGGAACTCAGGTCTTCATTACTGTTAATGGAGCCTTTTCTGATGAAGAGATGGTTTGGTATCTACCACTTATCCCATCTACTCCCAAATAACTGGCATTTGAAAAACACAAAATGATGACAGCAACTTTGAAATGTATTCAGCAATTTATTGAAATGTTTCTTCTGAACAAATAGCTCAACCAATCTTTTCATACCATTATGTTGTACAGTTTCATCCATTTTCATCAACTTTACAACATCTGAATGGCATTTAGTTTTTTTAATATAACAAAATTTATTTTTTTAACACATGCATTTTCCATCATTTACAGTACAGTAGTTACAGTGACACTCTAAACAGAAAAGCAAAGTAAAAAATAAAAATCCCAACTTCTATTTCATGTAATTAGACTTATACATAAATTAGAAGGTTAAGTAACAACTAGTTAATCACCTAATTTCACAGCTATCTGAAGTGGCAATTGTTATATAGCAGCTTATCTATGATACATTCAAGATAAATGATACAA